>NW_015169191.1:173553-192517 GCF_001447785.1 Gekko japonicus | reverse complement strand
GATTGGAGAACAGGCTATAAGGATTTTAAAGGATGTACCATTTGAAATTCGTCAGAAGCGGAAGGCATATAAAGGACTGTTCACATTCTTGCAAAATCATCAAATTAATTACAGGTGGTTGATTCCAGAAGGACTGGTCTTTAAATTTAAAGACAAAAGAGAGAAGATAGACTCCATTTTCAAGGCACAAGACTTTTTGAAGAGACACGCCAGGTCAGAAGAAGAAGCAGAACTTGCTAAGTGGAAAGTTTTTAGCAGCGACGAGGACAGCAGCCAGGAGGGAGGAGACGGAGAACCGGAGGAAAAAGGAGCGGTAGGAGGTGCTTCCTACAACCTGAGAGATAAAAAAGGCAGACGCCCCAACATCTGATGAACTCTGAAAAGTGCTTTAAAGGACAATACTAATAATAACCCAAAAGGACATTACTAATATAATTAACCCTTTTATCGTTGACAGGTAAAGAAGAAAGAAGATCGTCCATCCACGGATGAAGCTTTGGAATGTATTAATACTAACAAAAGATTAATATACTAAATGACTCATCACTCACCACTGTTCTTAATCCCTCTATATACCCTCCCTTTTTTCTGAAAATTTAAAAGCAATAAAATTCTCTCCTTTTGAGGAGAGTTTATAAAAAAAAGAAGAAGAAGGTAGAGCCTGGCAGATCAGGATTTGGAGCTGGTAGGAAAACCTTCTAACCCCTCTTGGCTCAAAGTGACTATTTAACAAAACACTGCAACCTGAACCTGAAACCAAAAAAACCAAACCCGAATGGGCAAGTAAAATACCCGATGACTGACAACATTAGTTCTGTCAATCAATATGTAACTATTTTAGGAAAGTTCTCAAATACTAACTAGAGGATACTAATGCAAGTAATATTCTTTAAATAAAAACTAAGATGGCAGTTTAGCTGACAAAGGTGTAATTTGCTGAAAACAACATACTCCCAGTACTTAAAAGTTTAAGCAGAAAACAATGAAGGCTGTAATCCTATGCAGTGGTTTTACATCATCCCTCTTTTCAGTATTCTGCTAAGTTGAATTTGCATCAGTGGGATATCGAATCATAATCTTCCCAGGCATTTACTGCCCAGGGAAATTATTAGGATGTACATAATTGAACTGTGCTGCTGTGCATACTGAGTTGTATAACCTGCAAACTCTTCCAAGTGTAGCATTAATAACCTGGTGCATAGCAAATGTGGTTATGTGAGTGCCTGGCAGCTCAGATAAATAGGAATGTCAACAATATGGTTTTTTGGGAAAAATAAAATTATTCCAGCCTTAAAAGAGACTGAGAAATTGGACACAGATATAAAACATAGGAGGAGAGATTATAGATTTTTCAGAGGACTGCTCTTGTGAGAAGTAAAAGATTTGGCAATACTCAGTTTACTGAACATCTGCCAGTAGAATAACATTACTAATGAAAATGATACAATATGTCAAAATGCTGATAGTAATACAGCTACTATATGAAGCTATGGAAACAGATGACCCTGGGTAAAGAAAACTTTGTGGGAAACAGTACCAAAGAAATGGCAGAACTCATTGTTGGTAAAACCACCTACAAAATCTGAGAAGTTGTTAACAAACCATGAAGCAGAATTGGTAACATAATGTATGTCATACTTTCAAGTGCATATTTTTTTAAAAGTGCCTCAGAATACACATAAGAATATGTTATGAGTGTATGCAATAGAATAGTTTTCCTACACAAGGTCTTCTGCTTAATATATCCTATGGATATCGTAGATACTATCCCTATATCATCAGTATGTGTATTGGATAGACATGTGTCTTAAGTGTATCCCTATATCATCTGTACATGTATTGGGTAGACATATGTCCCTAACTGGACTCAGAGTAACAGAAAGTAGCCAAGTGTATGGGAGAAACTTCTCCGCTGCCATCTCTTGCTTCCTCAGAGCAGGAACTGCTCATCTAAGTTTTAACACCTAGCCAATAAGGAATATGCCCAAAATATAGAGTTAGAACGCCACATGTTAATTTAGTTATATTTTCCACAAGAGTTCCAGGGCTCTAAAGCAAAGCTGGAATGAAGATAGTTATTTAGCCAAATAATCAGAGCAAGCTTATTCTGAGGGATCAAAATACAAGCATGGAGTCAGAGTAATATTTAAGCACACTGTGGCACAAGTATACTAAAGAGAAGATGGCAAGGAAAGGGGAGGGCGAGATTACCTATTATTTTCTGCATGCGGATGTTATCTGGGGTGGCTTAGGAGTGTGCAGGCACCTGATTATTTCAGTGGACTTCAGTTCTCCATCAACTTGAAAGTTAGGAATTCCAGGAGGAGCTGTTTGACAAGAGTGCCAAGCAGGTATCCTAGCAGCAATTCAGGTAGTGACCCAAAATACCTAGGAAGGGAGAGCATGTGGAGCAGGACTGGGAACTGCATGAGAGTCAAGGGCCCAGGGCACACTGCTGAATCTAAGCAGTACAAGTTGAGAGGCTGGGCAGCTCTCATTAGATTTTCTTGGGTTCAAAGGGAGGAGATGTCTGAAATAAGCCTTTGGATTGTCTGAGAAAGAAGGAAAGGGGAAGGCTTGAGACAGGCAGTGTATGGGGGAATTCTCAAAGACTTTCCAAGGGCCAGAACAAGAGAAAGTTAGGACATCACTGGATATATCTTATAGTTATAGGCAATAGTATCTTCAGAGGCTCTTTCTGCTAGGATAGATTGAGATGAGAGAACAGGACACTGTACTCTGATTGGATTTAAAAAAAAAAATAGAATAATGGTTACAGAGCTGACCATGCCTGACTGGGTCACCTTTCTAGGCATGTCTTTTTGTACCATGGCTACACCTTTCCACAGCCAAACTAATAGGCTATCATGTTCCACAATTAACATTCAAGCATGCAAAAGCACAGTTCTCTCCTGCCTTTCTCCTAGCCAATCTAATTTCCCTTGCACGCACACATCTGTGGCTGGGATTCAGACCAGACTAGGCCAGACTTTCCTGAAACATCAGGGCAAGTTTGCTGTTCATAGATGGAAGAGGGGTAGAGGCTGCGGCCATGAAATGGGGAAGAATAGTCACAGCAAATGTGAGGCTTTTGTCTGGAAACCCGAATACTTTCTCAGTGCAAAATGACCAAAGGGATATAGTCACATGAGTCTGTGCAGATTCACTGAGTCTTTGGACTGTTCCCAGTGATATATTTTTAGTACCGCGTGTAGCCATTACTCAGTTACTGCACAATAACCAAATGTCTTTGCTCAGTGTAGCTGAGCCATAATTGTTAATGATAGCCTTGGGGAGTTGTGGGGAGTTTTTGATGTGCAGAAATATTCAAATGTATGACCTGAACTGTTGTTCCAGGTAGACTACTACACTGCCTACTTTTTCTGAGCATATGATTCCACTTTTCAAATGGCTCTGAATAATTATTTCAACGTTTCACACTTCCAATAGTTTAAAACCTTAGGATTTCAAACAGATTTAAGATAATTCATAATTATTCCCTCTTGTATCCAGGTACTCTGATCCAGCAATCTGTTCTGGATCTGGGGAGTTCCTTTGTACAGAAAGGCATCCTAGTTAATTTTAGAATAAAGAGATGACCTATGCAGTTTTTTATGGGTGTGTTGTGTATATGAATTGGTTCCCTCTGTTGAAATTAAGTCAGTTGCGTTTGAACACTGCAAGCTGTGGCTGGTTGGCTCAGGCTGAGTCAGTTGAAATTAAACCCGGCAAAGACGGAGGTCCTGGGCCTGAGTCGGCCTGAGTCGGACTGAGTTGGGGCTCCCGCTCCCAGTCTTCGACGGGGTGCCGCTGGTGCCTGTGCGGGAGGCTAGGAGTTTGGGGGTGCTTCTGGACTCCTCGCTGATGATGGAGGCCCAGGTAGCAGCTACTGCCAGGGCGGCCTTTTATCATCTGCAGCTAGCTCGGCAGTTGGTCCCCCTACCTTGACCGTGAAGACCTGGCCACTGTGATCCATGCGACGGTCACCTCGAGGCTAGACTACTGTAACACTCTCTACTTAGGGCTGCCTCTGTCGCAAATCCGGAAGCTGCAGCTAGTGCAGAATGCTGCGGCCAGGCTGTTGTTGGGTCTCTCTAGGCGAGACCATATCCAACCTGGGCTGCAAGCGCTGCACTGGCTGCCAATAGCATACCGGATTATAGCTGGCATGCCCGTGAGAGAGAACACGCAATGGGGTCTGGCTTTTTCTAGGATACTAGCTCATTTATGAACTGGACATACCTTAGTATATCCAGCATCTTGTTATGCCTTTTGGCTTTTCTATTATGGTCTTCAGAGGTTCCTACTTGTATCAACTTTAAAACGTTTTCCTCATTTTGTAATAAGCAATTTGTTTATGATTGTAATACTAAGTAAACACAGGAAAATAATTTATTTTTGTTCTTCATTGATGTTCCTAGCCAACCCGTATGCACTGATGCACCCACACCCTTGTGCCATCAAGGCATTGTGTTTGGTTGAGGACAGTGATGGCTTACATCATGGCTGGCACCCTTCCTGGATCCCTAACCCTTGAAGGGTCTATGCCTCCTCCCGTGCCAGAAACGAGAGGGAACCAAATTTCACCACTTGATTTTAATGAATGAATTATATATTCTGATGGTTTTATTGTTTTTAAATCTGTACATTGCCTAAAGCCCCACATTTGTGGGGATTAGGTGATTTAAAATGTAAATAAATAAATAAATATGCCGGGGGCGGGGGAGACAAAGGAAACATACCTTCTACTGCTGAAAGGAGCACTGTGCTGTGATTGGGAGGAGCTTGGGAGATACTGATTTTATTGGTTAGAATGGTGGTTGGAGTAGAGTCTTTAGAACCTTATGGGGGTCCCAGTAGGGAAAATGGTGACTTGTACGGGGCTTAGGAGGGACCTCGAGGCTAGACTACTGTAACACTCTCTACTTAGGGCTGCCTCTGTCGCAAATCCGGAAGCTGCAGCTAGTGCAGAATGCTGCGGCCAGGCTGTTGTTGGGTCTCTCTAGGCGAGACCATATCCAACCTGGGCTGCAAGCGCTGCACTGGCTGCCAATAGCATACCGGATTATAGCTGGCATGCCCGTGAGAGAGAACACGCAATGGGGTCTGGCTTTTTCTAGGATACTAGCTCATTTATGAACTGGACATACCTTAGTATATCCAGCATCTTGTTATGCCTTTTGGCTTTTCTATTATGGTCTTCAGAGGTTCCTACTTGTATCAACTTTAAAACGTTTTCCTCATTTTGTAATAAGCAATTTGTTTATGATTGTAATACTAAGTAAACACAGGAAAATAATTTATTTTTGTTCTTCATTGATATTCCTATGACAAGCAGACAGAAACAGCCAACCCGTACGCACTGATGCACCCACACCCTTGTGCCATCAAGGCATTGTGTTTGGTTGAGGACAGTGATGGCTTACATCATGGCTGGCACCCTTCCTGGATCCCTAACCCTTGAAGGGTCTATGCCTCCTCCCGTGCCAGAAACGAGAGGGAACCAAATTTCACCACTTGATTTTAATGAATGAATTATATATTCTGATGGTTTTATTGTTTTTAAATCTGTACATTGCCTAAAGCCCCACATTTGTGGGGATTAGGTGATTTAAAATGTAAATAAATAAATAAATATGCCGGGGGCGGGGGAGACAAAGGAAACATACCTTCTACTGCTGAAAGGAGCACTGTGCTGTGATTGGGAGGAGCTTGGGAGATACTGATTTTATTGGTTAGAATGGTGGTTGGAGTAGAGTCTTTAGAACCTTATGGGGGTCCCAGTAGGGAAAATGGTGACTTGTACGGGGCTTAGGAGGGCCACCCCCTGAGGAATTTTTTGGCATGTGTTATGAGATAAGAGAAGTACCTCGCTCCCTGTAGAGATGACTGAGGCTAGTGCTGCGACTTGCTGTCTCAGTGTTGGATTATACACCTTGAGCTAGGCCAGCATGGCACCTCCCTGATTTTGTCTGTTGATGGACTGACCTTTCTGTGGCACCACTAGTTGAATGCTTTCTAGGTTGCCTCATAAACCCTGATGGTGGAGATTTGCCTGGAGGTAAACATAATGGCTATAGACTTGGGTGGGTATCCATGCCTTTCTAGAGCCTGCCTTTCAACCTCCATGTGGAGAGCTGGAGCCAGGCTGTGTCTGGATGGAGGAGAGGGCCCTTCAAGAGAATGTCCTGGGCCAGGAGGGTGATCCAGGGAGGTCTGACTTCCATTGTGATGAGTTCTGAGAACCACAGTCATCCTGCCTGTGACCATGTCTTGCCCCTCTGCTCCCACTGTCCTGAACCTGGAAAGAAACCTGGAAACCTTGTGACTAGTTGGAGAGGTAAAGATGTCCAGGATTGGATTGCCTAGACATCACTGCCTGGAATGCTCTGGAGTTTAGTGTCCACTAGGGGTGTGCGGTTCGGGTATATTGAACCTGAAAAATACTGGTATTTCACGATATTCCAGAATCCCAAATGTTGGTATGGTATTGGATTTGAGAAATATTCCGGATTACTGAATATTTAGACTCCGTTATACCCTATGAGGAGCATTATAGGCTATAATGGAGAATCGATTTGGAGGTATCTGGGGCTCTGGGGGACCCTATTTTTGAGGTAGATGTACCAAATTTGCAGCATAGCTGCTGGTGCCTCTCCTCAAAAAGGCCTTCCAAGTTTAAAAAAGATTGGACCAGGGGGTCCAATTCTATGGGTCCCAGAAGAAGGTGCCCCCATCCTCCATGGTTTCCAGTGAAGCAAAAAAGACATTTAAAGGGATTGAGAGCCCTTTAAATGCCTTCTCCAGTTGTGCTGCAGGAAGTGAACTCCAAAGGCCTTTAAATGCCCTGAAACTGCAGCTATTCGGTGTGTTTTCGGGGTGGCCATTTTTGGATAGCAGAATCACTAGCCTCCTTGGTGATCGGCTTAGAAAATATCAGATAAAATAACAATAAGGTATTTATCGGACATTTTTCTGGCTCAGTTTATACCAAGGGTACATCCCTACTGTCCACTCGCTGAGATCCACATCTTGGTGGCTGAGCCAATCTCCTTTTAAGCTGTAGATCCCTTGGGAGGTGCTGGGCTTGTAGGAGGCCTCATGGGTTTCTGTTAAGAAGAAGAGGAGAAGGGCTTCTTTTTGTAGGTGGTGTGATCTGGTCCCTCCTGGCCGGTTTACATAGGTCTTGGATGTGTTGTTGTTGTTTGGCCCCCCAAAAGGGATTTTTTATTGCTTTTATATAAACTACAAAGAAAGTAGGAAAGGGAGTCTAATATCTATGGGAGAAAGAAAAGTTAACCACTAAAAACCCAAGTAGTGAAGATCATTACATAAGTTTTTAAAATGATTATTCTAATCTATTATTAATACAATGAGCTTGAATGTTTAAATCTAGCCAATATTCCCCAAAACCCGATATCAACTGTTTTAGGCAATCACAAAAGCATCAAGCTTAAAAAGATAAATGTAGCTTCTTAAAGGTGGAATTCAGAGTTCCTCCGCATCTTATTTCTTGGCATTTCTTTTCCTCAAACCATAGTCTCTTTGGGGGGCCACAGCCCCCAACTCCTAATCAGAGTCCTCCTCCGTAGTTGAAGAAGAGTTTTCACCGCTTTCTTTATCCTGGTCTTCATCTTTGTTGTTTTCTCCGGACCTTCCCAGTTGCTGCTTCAAGAACTCATTTGCTTTCTTAACAGAGTCAATTATTTCTTTTTCATTTATTCTGAAGAGTGTGGCTTCAGGAACCAACCATTTGTACTGTATGCTGTTTGTTTGTAAAAACAATGCTAAGTCTTTGAATTTCTTCCTCTTCTTTCTAATTTCAAATGGAATGTCTTTTAGTATTCATATGGTATTACCATTGATTACTATTTCTCCAAGCAGATTATTGTTTTTAATATATTCCGAATATAATCTGTAGACCACATCCATTTCGCTTTGAAGATATTCCGTTTTCAAATCTGCTACTGGTGCAAGTAGATCACCCAATACTTGTTTTAGATGCTCTCCTTTTGTCTCAGGAGCCCCTTGGAATCTCAGAATAAAGCTTGCTTTTCCCATTTGTAGTTGCAAAAGCTGAGATTCGTCAGTAATTATTTTCTGGCTGTAGGGCCTCCACTATGTCATGGAGGATCTTCATGTGAAAGTGCCTTTTGTGGACCCCTCTTGTTGATATGCTTTAGATCGACAATGGCTCCCCATTTACTGTTTCTCTTAGGCATGACAAACAAGATGGAGTAAGTTCTGGAAAAATTCCAAGTCTCTGGAACCAGGTCTATTGCCTGAAATGTTCAGGAGATGCCGTATGGCTTGTATCATGACTATGTGTTTTTGATTGTTCTTGAATCTGGGGGAGAGGAGAAACTTGTCCTGTGGGGAGGTAAGTGAATTCAACTGTGTAGCCCTGGCTGATGGTACTGTGCACTCTCTTGTCCTGAGTGGGGCATTTCCAGGCTAGGGCAAAGGCCAGGAGGAAATTCCTCCTGTTGGAAAAGCCTGGTACAGGTAGCACTGAGCTGGAGCCTCCTCTGCTGACCATTCCCCTTCCTATCAGATAGCATCAAGTTAGATTCTGAGTTATTAGAATCCAAATGGCCAGAGGGGCAGTGCGGAGCTGCATTTGGGCCTTGGAGGAGGGGGAGGGGGATTCGTGCCTTTTTGTGCCTGGAGCAGCTTTTCAAGTGTCTGTCCCTGGAAGAATGTTGGGGGTTGGGGGAACAGAAGTCCTCGTCCTCTGAAGAATGTCTGTGATGAGATTTGGAGCTCTTCCGGGGGAGGGGAGATGAGAACAAAGTGGGGGAGCAGCATCTGTCTGCATTTTTGTTTTTCCCTTACTGTTTAGAAGCCCCTCTTGGATGACTTTAACAACCTTGTTGGTGATCCAGGAACAAATATTAGGGTGTAGAGATGCCCCATCAAAAATTCGGGGGGGCGGGAAGGGAAATCGGGTGTTGTGTCCTGGAAACCGTCATGAAGTGATGGCCAGGCGAGCAGAGCTTGATTCCTAAAGAACAATAGAGACTAGGCTCCCAAGGTTCACTAGGGGAACCAATAGAAACCTTGGAGAGGAATTCAAACCCCCCAATGGGATCCAGGAGTGTTCCCTTGGATATGTATATAGTTGGCCACGCGGCCCTTTGTCTTTTGTAGTGTGAAGAACTGAGTAAACGTGTGTTTCTTCTGTCGTTGTCTGAGTCGTGATGTACTGAACCGAGTACTTTACATCGAGAACCCTGGGATCTTTGCACCTCCCCATCCCTTTGCTGGTTATCCACTGTGTGTGAAGTCTCACTACTGTGTGTTATGAACTCCAAAACCTTGGATGTGCTCCTGCCTGCTTAAATTTTGTTGGAGGGGATTGGAGCACTGGAATCAAAAGCGGGCCCCCATGCTCCATCAGCACACCATCTGTGGCCACTAGGGTGGAAGTGGCAGTGGTTTGAAAGACTCCGCTCTCAGCTGAGGGAGGGGAGATCCTGGTGGGCTGTTTTGGCAGTTGGGGTGCTTGCCACCCCCATAACCTGGGGAGGTGGCCTGGACTTGATATCTGCCCTAGAACTGGAGGGTCTGGGGGCTAGGGAATCAGTTGAGCACTCCTGGCTCTGGCAGGGTGTCCTACCTGAATGTGTTGAAGAGGCACCAGGGTTGAAGAGGCGCCATACCCAAAATCCTTTTGGAGTGTCTGGGCATCTTGTTGATCTACACTGCTCAATAAGCGTAAATGTTCTGACTCACCCTTGCTCTCTCGGCTACTTCCATTTTTGAAGAACTGTGGAAGTTTGTCTGATGTGGAGTGAGGAAGGGCATGGACTGGGGCTCACCCCCTAGCCTATGTGGAAGCGATGCAAAAATAATGTTGCATAGCCCTGCATGTAGAGCAAGTGGGGGGGGGGCATAACCCACTTGTGGATAACTTCCACCACTGTGGGAGAAGCTCTGTTTAACATAGTATGAGGATCTGTGTGGCTGGAAGTAAGCTATGGTGGCAGCTGCTGCCAAAGCAGCATTTTAAAAGATCTGCATAACCAATCAGGATCCCTGCTGGGGAAAAGCCCCATCTGGCCCCACCTACTTTCTGAAAACACTTTGGTGGGCACTCATGGGCACCAACTTTGGAGAACCCTGATCTATTGTGTGGCTGCATTCGGAATACAATATGGGCATCGTATGTAAAAAAAAGTAGCAGAGCTGAAAGAAGTGCAGAGAAGGGCATTATCTCTACCTAAGTGCTTTGAGATAAAACGGTCTGCAAATAATCCCATTTAACTCACTGGAGGTAGAAAATGATATATTAACAGAATGCGATTATAAGGTTTGGCTGAAAGTCATCACAGCTAAAATCAGCTGAAATTTCTAAACTTGATCCAAAAGCATAAGAGCATTTAAATTTTGTTTTCCTCTATTTCAAGTATGGAAAAGTAGGGGGGGGGGAATAATTTAATTGCAGAAATAAAGAGAGAAATCTACACAATTGTACAAAAAGATCAAGCATTTATTTTGCGTGGTTAGAAATAAAACAACGTTTAATTTAGTGCTTTAAAAAAATTACTGTAAGTTCACATATATATACTTTCCTCCTGACACTGTTAGCTGCGGAATGTAAACCTACTTCTTCCAACAGAATAACCGGAGGTTAAACATTACAAGTGATCCATCGAGCTTGCCAACAGTTCACCAGTTGCATATCAGAAATATTTTAAGTTGTCACCTTGCAGGACAACTCATCCTCCTCCCCATAAAATGTCCCTTCCTCTCAAGGAGAGCCCATGCAAATACACAAAGTAAATACATCTTGGTTCCTCTAGAAAATCCGGCTACCAGATGTATATCTTCTTTCAAAGCAGACATACAATCTTTGTATTTACTTTTATCTCAATCACTGCAGGGATGGTCCCAATTACTGGACAAAAATGGAGCAGCAGGCTTGTCCCAGAATGTATTGCTAAAATAAGAGAGATCTTTCACTATTCAAACTGCTATTGTTTATAGAAGAAAAGTAGTAGAACCTCTGACTCTAAGCTCATTCTTTAATACACTTGATAGAAATATCAAGTTTTCAATATGACACACTAGTGGCTTTGATTTGGAGGGAAAAATGGTAAGTGACTTGGTGTGCACATACACTCGCACATTCATACATAAAGCCAAGCAAAGTATTTGACCACACTGGTTCTAAGCATACATCAAATGGAAATGTTCAGTGTGAATGGCTTCCATATAATAGTGTTTATAAGATCAAGGAAACCACTACTGAGCAGTGAAAAAAATACCTTGAATAGGAAGCAAAGAGCAGAAAGTGGTATTAATACTACTCAGGATTCTTTTTTTAAACCAAAGATAAAGGTCTTTTCTTGGGTTGTTCTTTTAACTACTTAAGATTTGAACAGTCAACAGCTAATATGACAAGGAACTTACTCATACATGATAACCTCCCAAACATTAAATCACCTCTGAGTCAACCTATTATCTGCTTGAACATTTTAAAAGGAATGTAACTTTTGCCAGTTATCTGTTGAAATGAGGGTATACATGTCAAAAGAAATCTATAAACAGCATTTCAGTGAGAAGTGTCACGTTTTCCCATCTCCTTTGTGCATTCAACAAGCTTTTTAAGCCTGCCCCAACAAACAACTGTTCTTTTTCCATTCGTGTCCTGTAGGTGTATAGATTTTGTTCAGCACAATTATTTGGCTTGAAATTTCACAAAGGCAGATCATTGTCTACAGAGAAAGAAGATTTTGGTAAATTTAGTATGATGAGAAACAATTTACTGAACATATCTACTTTTAAAATAAACTCAGCTTTAAAAGGACAAAAAATCCATGTAAAAGCAACAGAAAATTATGATGAGGGCAACGTTTATTTCCCATGCACAGGTAGTTTGTACAAATTATTATTTGTGCAACTGTGAATCTGTAAACATCTCAGGAGTACCCTCCATTTTTTAACACTGAACAGCCTGCTCAATTTAATATGTTAAAGCTGCAGAACTTTAAACTTCGCAGGTGTGAAAATAAAACCACTTTTAGCAATCGTCATCTGATGCAAATGCAGTTTTCTTCAACATAGTTGGGCGACTAATTATTGATTTCATGCACCCCTCCCAAATTTCAAAAGCTAACCATAATGTATTAATACAATACTAATCCATAAACCAATGTTGGAAGCAGCTTTTCAAATTTGGACTGAATCAAACATTACTGTTGTTTACATGGACTGCTGCACCATGGTTAGTTCTGAAGAGGAAAGGAAGAGAGGGATATGTGTGCCAAACAAACAAACTGATTTTAACATGTATTAATGTTGCAAATAACAAACAACACCTAGTCATCTAGGCAGATTTCAGTGAAGATGGTTAAGAGAAATTGTGGTTTGCACAACAACTGTGACTTTTGTCAGCAGCATCTCAAAACGAGCATTCATTATTACTGGAAGTTCGCAAAGCATGCAAACTGTTTGTGGTTGACCTCTTGTATGATTTCTTACCACTCTAGCCTGATGGCAGATTGAAAAGTCTTGGGAAAGAATTCTATATATAGTATTTACTGCATTTACTTGTGAATTCTCCTGTTGTATAAGGGAGCCAGAAAAAACCAAAGAAAGCAAATAGACTGCAGAGGAAGCCATACCCAGCTAACAAAACCCCACAAACCTGTATGCAAACCCATTCCAGATTACTTTACCTTCTTGATAAGCCCCATCTGCCATTACTAAATGGAGAATTTTGGCATATAGATGTTTGTGTTCAATTCCCAAAATATTCTGAGCTATGGTTGAACAAATATCAATGTTCTCATCTTCATCTTCATGAATAGCCTAAAAGAAAGGCATAGAAAGTGTATTATTTGAAAATAAATAGAAAATTAATATTACTTCCTTATTTTAGACCTCTTTTGTGACCTTTTACAGGACTATCAGGATTCAGGAAAAATATCTTAGTGTACGCAACTCAAGTATGCTTTCTGGCTTCAGTCCAAAAAGCACACTACACATTGCCATGAAGGATATCTTATTAGAAATGTTCATTACTGAGAAGATTCCACAAACCTTCAATTTGTCATAAACTTCAATGAATTTTTCAAAGCCAATTTCTTGCTCCAGGCTACATCTCAGCTCTTCCAAATGACTGAACACACTATCATGCTCTTCACATTCACTTGCATTATCACCATCACTGTTGTCTTTAAAAGAGAGAGAAAGGGAGAGAGAAAAACAGGAAAACTGTTCAGTATTCTATTTCCTCTGCAGTTGTACACTGGGCTGGATCCAGTGAAGTTTTTTGCTCAATCATGCCCAGCTCCTCTCTTTAGTATAGTCTTCATCCCACATGGCTTTTGGTCCATGCAGGTCCCAGGATCCCCAGCATAGCCTTTTTGTTGGTAAAAAGTACACTTTTTTCCTCTACAGAAAAGCTGATTACAACAGCATGCAAAGCATGAGTAATCCTAAAAAACAAGATGCCAGTACACGGATGTTGTGGTAGCTGCCCAGCACACATCGTTATTCTGATCAGGTAACCACAGCGTTTAATATATCTCATCCTAAAGTAATCACAAAGATTTCAAGAAACAAACAAACAAAAAAAACCCAGTGCCCAGGATAATTTTTTTTACTTGGGGAGAAACAGACAAACAATAGCAAAGCTGAATGATGCAGCTGAATGTTCATATATGCTACCACATTTCTTCTTGGTGATGACTGTAAGTGGGCTGAACCTGATACGATCAAATGAAGGACATTTGGTGACACAACTGCTAGTGTCAATTAGCCCTATTTAAAAAGCATGAGATTCAATGAAAAGTTAGAAAAAGAAAAATGATGTTATGTATAAGGTTCTGGCGAGACCCACAACAACTTCTCACGCTTAGAATCACTAGTTCTGTGCAATTTGCTCATTGTAGTCAACGGGACTGTACAATGGTACCCTCTGCCTGTGGATTGATGCATTGCACATGTATACATGGTGGGTGTATAGCTCTGAACAGTGGTCTTCAAACGTGTTGAAGTAATGTGCATTCCTTAATTTACCCCTGCTGGGGGGGGGGGAGGTCAATACACAAAATAACTCCATACTACTTTGCCCCTCCCAAACATTAAAATGCAAGAATCTCACCAACATGAGGTAGCAAAGAACATGTTAATATTTTTCATATTTGTAAATACAGTATTACTGAGTGACAGGCTGCATTTCATAATCATTTCACACATTAGGCAGAGGTAAACCTAAATTTGCCACTGAACTACCTCGCTATACTCTTTTTCCCTCCTGGCCTTGTGGAACACCCCCCCCCCCCGCTTGGCAGAACACCAACCCACTTGTGCGTCCCCAACCCACAGCTGGAGAACTACTAGCAATGAGGGACTGCAACAAACCCTGCAAAGATGGAGCACTGGACTAAATAAACATCTTTGGGCCTAGCTTAAGGATGCTTATCTTCACATACCACTTTAGCATGCAAGTCTTAACTCCAGCTTACTACTGCATTTAAACTATGTTACCTAACACAGCACAGGTACTCCAGTCTTCAATTAATGCTCAATAGAATGTACATGAAATAAAAAGTGGATTTGACCTATTAATGTATTTCCTTTTCCAAGTTTTTATCTGAAACAACCCAAGGTTGGTTTAGACTGTGCCCAAGTTGGAAGACCCACTCCAACCTGAAACCTTTCAGAGTCATCATTCTATAAGAACAACTCTCAAGTCGGACAGAGGTATACCTGAATGCCATTCTTCATTAAGAGCACTTTCACTACTGAGATTGTTGTCATCCTCATCCACCTCTGTACCATTCGTGAGGCATTCTGCTTTCAAAGTCACTTCTTCCTCTTCACTGAATTCCTCGCTAGGCTGCTCTCTGAGCAATTGCTCCATTGAAGCTTGAAGCTCCTGCAAATCTGTGTCTGCTTCCCCAAACATACTGCAAGGCAAAACATTAATATCCTATTATCTAATACATGATAAAACAGTTCTTACAATGCTCAAACTAACTGCAAAACATATTTTTTTAATCAGCAGTGACAATTTATAGCTAATTTAAGAGAAATTGAGGTATCGGAAGGGCCAAGCCAGATGTTACCTTCAATGTGCGGCTCCTGACATGAAAGTTTTCTCCATGGCCTGCTCCAGCTTTGCATAGGTAACATACTGATATTTTGATACCTACCACAGCAGTCTCTCCCCGAACCTCGTCTACTGATACAGGAAGTATCCAAGTGATCACAACATCCATGTGTTACATGGAGCTGGCCATGGTGAGCAGCTTGACATCCAATACTGTAAACTTCAAATACTAAAATCAGTTATCCCACAGACCCCTGAAGTGTCCAAATGATGCAAAGGTCTAACGAGGCACCTAATAGTAGGAGGGCACAGGTGACGTAATTATTACCAGATACAAATGATTCTGTTACTCTGTCTGCAGCAAAATTTTTAGGGGCAATAATTAAACAGCAGCAGAAGAACACCAAATAAGGCACTGTTTTATTTTATTATTTTCTGCTCAAGGCTATAGCTTTAGGAGCAGTGATAGATAGATCCCTAAAGTCAACTGCTGTATGTTGAACCATTCCACAAACTGATACAGCTCTTTCAAGAGTACACGAAAGGAAATAAGGTAATCTGTATTGTAATGTACAGTGACAGTAGTTTTGGAATTTTTAGCATGGTCAGAAAGGTGAAACAGGGACAGGGAGACTTGGAAAGAGTAGCTGTTTAAGCTGAGAACAGCAAGCCATCAAAGCGGATCTAAGGCCCCTTCCACATGGATGATTTGTTCCCCCTGAGACACAAACTGCAGTGGGTTTTTTTTTTGGAAGCATTCACACAGTACCCTGCCATTTCCCCTCCTTTGTTTTTCTGGTATCTTTCTTTGACAGATACTTCGGAAACATCAAAGCAGGGTAAGCCGCATATGGATGGGAGGGTGAGGATAAATAAATAAATGAAACTTTCCCACTGACATCCTGTGCCACTTTCCCTTCTCATTCTCTAATGCCCTCCACCCCCACTGCCAGACGGCTTTAAAAAATTGGTAGAAGGTATGGCTGGCTTTATTATTATTATTTTTTAAGCCAGGAAAAAATTCTTCTGGAAGTCTTTGGCAGGGGGAGCAGAATTGGTGAGTGCTGTGAATGCATCTGCAACGGTAATGAGTCTACAATACCAACATACCTTTGGGACTGCCTCTCCTGGTATATCCCCCAAAGAGCACTGTGCTCAGCAGAGAAAAATCTACTAGTGATCCCTGGCCTGAAAAATGTCCGGCTGTCCACAACCAAAAAAGCCCTGGCTCTGACCTGGTGGAATTCTCTGCCAAATGACATCCGTGTCCTGTGGGATTTAGTTCAGTTCCGCAGAGCCTGTAAGGCAGAAATGTTCTGCTAGGCCTATGGTTAAGAGCCAGTTTGGTGTAGTGATTAAGTGCGCGGACTCTAATCTGGGAGAACCGGGTTTGATTCCCCACTCCTCCACTTGCACCTGCTGATGTGACCTTGGGTCAGTCACAAGCTCTGGCACAGCTGTCCTTGAAAAAGAGCAGTTTGTGTCTGTTGTGGAGAGGGGGAGGGAAAGGAGTTTGTAAGCTGCTCTGAGACACCTTTGGGTAGTGAAGGGCGGGGTATAAATCCAATCTCTTCTTCTCTGCTTCTTCTTCTTAAGGACAGCAACGTTTTTTAATTTAGCCTGGCCTTCCTTTCTTCCTCCCCCTTGGGGTAATGAACAAACTGGTTTTAGACGCCATCTGGAATGGTTATTGTATCTGTACTGTACCTGTTTTATTGTTTCAATCTCATTTTAAATGCTATGACTGTATCTCTTGAATGTTGTACACCACCCTGAGCCCCTATTATGGGGAAGGGCAGTTTAGAAATCAGGTTTATAAATAAATGCAATAGAGAAACAAGCCTGAATGGAAGCAAACTAAATCAGAGAGAAGGGGAACTGAAAACCACAGCACAGGTCTTTGGCCACTGCTGGGACAGTACAATTCTCTGAGACTTTTTTTGTTAGGGGTAAGACAAGTTAGGAGAATGTGTCCTGCATTTTGGCCCAAAAGGCTCTGTGGCACGGATACAGGGTAGAAAGCTCCAAAGTCTGAAAACATGAAATGCCTGGACTATTCGCAAGAAAGGCTTAACAAACGGGTTTAAAAAGCCAGTATGCAAAAGCAACTCTCTTCCCAATTGACATTTTACTGATAACAGATACTAAGCATATGGAACACAGTATTAGTTCCTACAGAAAAAAACACCAAAGGTGTGACTTAAACATGTAACAGGAACTGAGTGTTAAATATCTGTTAAATATTTAGTAGTTAGTATCCAAATCAAGATCCCCAAGAATAGCTATGCAACTGAACACACGGCAGTGAAAGAGACTGTACTGTCTCTAAGCAGTTTTTTAAAGCCTATTCTGATAGACCTAGATAACACTGTCACCTTCTCTCCACAGTCCTTCTGCCTCTGTCTTGCCTCCCTTCAAACAGCTTCTCCTCTGTCTAGGCCCTCGCATTTTGCCCTCCTAAGTCAATGAGCATTCAATTCCCTTCGTAGCAGTTGTACTGAATCGCTAATGTCTACTAACTCTCCTTAATGCTCACATGTCTTCCGAGTCGGACTGTCCTTCTTTGATAGGTTCATCTTCCATATCCTCTATTTCAAGATTCTCCCGATTTTGTATGTCAGCAATACTGGGAACATCAACTAATGTTTTATACAGCTTAGAAAGATCTGGGAGGGAGCAGGTTCTCAACATCTGCAAAGAAGCACTGTGTTAATGGGTCAGATCAGAACAAGAAACAACTTTGTTATTTGAAGGTAAAATAGCAGATTGGAATCTATGCTACCCAAGCACAAGGGACTCAAGGGAAATTCTGAGCCCCCCCCCCCCTTCCCGGCAGCATCCTTCAATGATGCTCTCAGGTATTCTTCTTCCTAGATGTCAGTAGAGCATACATCCAGTTGGTAAAAATTTTCTCTGCCTACATTATCAGAAAATGCAGTTAGCATCCAAGCTTGTGATTTGGATCCAGTGATGTGCAAGGGGAAACATAATGGCCTTAGCACAGATCTGCTTGCTTAAGATATTGTGCAACACCTATCACTTTCCTCCATATATATTATAGTGCCCAAAAATTGGTTGCAAAAGATGTACAAGCAGAAATACAAGCGGGGATACAATAAATCTGACTTTGCGTAAGCAGCTTAAGTGGAAATTTTTGCTGGATCCAACCCATTTTGACATTTGAGCATTACAACCAGTAATGTTTAAACATAACACTGTTAAAAAGCAATATATTTGTTTCTTGCAGAAATAGCTTATGCTGTCTGCAGGTAGAGAAGGAATAGGACAAAGATGACAAAGGAAGATGCAGAATTGTTATTTAGCTTTCAGATCAAACTTTTGAATTCATCCTGGTTATTAGAGGGTTGTCATGATTTTTTAAAAAGTCATAAAAATCTCAGCAAACTAGAACTTTAAGCATTATCTATACGACTGCTTTTGGTATAAACATTTTCTACAAGTGTATTTCCTAATGTCAACCTCACAGAGATGTATTTTGATCTGTGAAAAGCTGGTTGCTTACCAGTAACTGGTGATTTTCGAGTGGTCATCTGTGCATTCACACCCATGGAATCTAGTGTGCACGCACTGGATCGATCGGTGCTGTAGCAAGCTCTTTTAATGGATTTTCACGCCCAGTTGCGCATGCCCAGAGGGGTGGGCGTGGACATCCCGCCAGTTCCTACAAACCGCCACAAATCAACCCCCAATAAAAATGTAGAAGCTGACAGCAGCGGGAAAGGAGGGTGGGTGGTGTGAATGCACAGATGACCACTCGAAGATCACCAGTTACTGGTAAGCAACCTGCTTATCTTCGACGTGGTCTCTGTGCTTCACACCCATGGGAGATTAGCGAGCAGTAGCCTACCTGGAGGAGGGTGCTGGCAGGTCTTTTACTGC
>NW_015169191.1:128285-171414 GCF_001447785.1 Gekko japonicus | reverse complement strand
ATCCCATCCCTTGGAGGTGTGGTGAAACATGTTCGATGGCTCCCTTCTGCAGAAGGACAGAAACCTCCTCGAGGAGAGGTGGGGAAGGGGGCGTGGAGATGATGACAGGAGTATTGGGGTTCTCGTGGAACTGAATTTTGTAGCCTCGGGTCAAGATGGAAAGCACCCACTCATCCGAGGTGATGAGTTGCCAAGCATGAAGAACGGGAAACAGATGGGTAGGAGCTGACTCAGTGACAGGGCAGTCAAAAACCTTGCTTGGAGGGTTTGGACTGTTTGGTGCGGGAAGCTTGTTGTCCGGAACCGAATTTTGGTTTCTGAAAGGCGGGTCTTTGGCCTCCCGAAGACATTCGTGGTCTCCATCGTGTGTCTGGAGACTGATGAGTTGAGGTACGCCTCTGCCAGGACTTCGACCAGGTGCAGGGCTGGTATTGTTGTTTTGCAAAGGAAGAGACTCCTAGAGCTCGAGACGCCTTTATGCTTTTATCTAACTCTTGTAGAGTAGAATCAGTGGTAGCATTGAAAAGCCCCAGGCCATTGAAAGGGAGATCTTCCACATAAGATCTAGTATCTATCGGGAGATTAGTGTTGCGGAGCCAGGAATGTCTTCTGAGAGCTATTGCAGAAGCCATCGTTCTGGAAGATGCCTTGAGGACATGTTCAGTAGTGTTGAGCTGTTGTTTTGCCAACACCATGCCCTCTTTTTGTATGACTCTGGCTGCTTGAAGTTTGTCGTCAGGGAGGTGGCTGAGGAGGTCTGAGAACCGTTCCCAGAGAGTGTATTGATACCGGTTCATACAGGCCAGGTAGTTAGTGGCCTTGACTCCCAATGCTCCCGTGGAGTAGAAGCGCCTACCGAAGGCATCTATTTTCTTTCCTTCCTTGTCAGAAGGAGCGGAATGCGTCCTCTTGGATTTGGAGGAAGATGTAATCCCCATAGAGTTTGGCTGAGGGTGTGAGAATAGAAATTCGGCATCTGCCTCTTGTACCCTGTACATATGGTCCAGTCGCCTTGTGGACACAGGAGCAGACGAAGGTTTTAGCCATGGTGTCTTTGCTGCCTGCAGAAGGACTGAAGACATGGACAGTGCCAAGGTGGAAGAGGTATCTAGCTGAACTATATCATAAACTGCGTCCGTTGCCTGTGGATGTTGCTGGACAACAGAGAGGCCTAAAGAGTGGGCCATTCTTTTGACTTGATCTGTGTAAGATGTAAGGTTGTCAGATGGGGATACGGGTAAGTCCTCAGCGACACCCTGGTTGGGAGAGGTATGGTCAGGAGAGGTATGAGCCTCAGAAGCCTCCGTATCTGAGTCCTCTTCTATGAAGTCAGAGGAGTCTTGTTGTGGTGTTTGGACCGAAGTGTCCTGTTGACAAGTTATGGGTTTAGTTTGGACGACGACCAAGGTTAGAGTGACCGGAGGGTTCAGAGGACGACTTGGTTCCAGAGTATGGTGGGAAGGATCGACTACAGGAGGACGTGACAGAGATGCTGAAGGTCTCGACTTGTGGGGCAATCTCGACCTATGAACAGAGTGGGACGAATAACGATCCCAATCAGAATAGCCCGCCAGAGTCAACCACGGCATGGATGGTGGATAAGCCCCGTACAAGTACCTCAACTGTCGTTTATTCCACGACATTGGTGGTGGAGGGGGCAGGAAGACTCTTGGGGAGCGACTTCTGGACCGTGAACGTCTTGGAGACAAAGCAGTACCCTGTCTGCGAGAGCCTTCCCTGTAGTCTTGGTTGTCGATATTGACAGATTGAGTGACCAAACGTGGAGGGTGACGCTGCGCGTCGCATGAAGTATATAGGTACCAACGTGGATCAATGTCGGGAGCTTCCGATACCGTCGATGTCGACGATGGGGAAGGAGACGGAGAAGGCTCTGCATCCATTTGATGACTTAGGAGCTCTACCGTTTCGATGTCGGAGTAAGAACACTCCATTTGTTGGATGGGGGAATCCAATAGTTGGATGGTCGGTATCGGTGGAGGGACTTGGGCCTCCAATATCAATACTGCCGTTGGAGTGGGAGGCACTTTAGGGGCATCACCCAGTGCAGACACCGCTTCCTTCCCCTTCTTTGCCGCCTTCAGGGACTTGGAGGTACCCTTTTTCGCGGACTTATGATCCTTACTTGCCTTAGCCTTCTTTTTGACTGGCGTGGAAGCGGACGATTATGCCTTCGATGTCGGGAGCTTCAGCGTCGGGCGGTCGACATCGGGAGGCAGGACTTGATATCAGAGCCACGTCGGGTGGTCGACATCGGAGGCAGGCCTTGATATCAGAGCCGTCGATGTAGACGGTCTCTCCTCCATCACTGAGGCAGGAGCAAGGGCCGATTCAAGCAGCGCCACTTTAAGGTGCTCAGCACGCTTTTTTTGCGTTTGATTGGAGAAACACGCACAGTGACGACAGGACTCTGGCTGGTGAGACTCTCCGAGGCAAAAAATGCAGAGGGTGTGACAGTCAGGAGGAGCCAGTTTGCTGCCTCAACCCTTGCACCTGTTGAAAAATCCCCACTTCTTCTCCATAAAAGAAGCGAAAAAGAAGAGGGAACGTTTGAGGGGGGGGTAGCCCGAAGGCCTGAGGTAAACTCCCCCTCAGCAGAAATCAAAGGTTTGGGTTTTTTTAAACTGTTTTTAAAGAACAAACAACCAAAAATTAAAGTAAAAGAAAGTTTGGAAATAATTCCTAAGAGCTGTGAGGCGAAAGCTAACAGCGAACCGATCGGACCGACGAAGAAGAGGTCTACTCAACGCGGCGGTAAGAAAGGAACTGGCTGGATGTCCGCGCCCACCCCTCTGGGCATGCGCAGTGGGGTTCCTGCGCATGCCCGAGGGACTGGGCGCGAAAATCCGTTAAAAGAGCTTGCTACAGCACCGATCGATCCAGCGCATGCGCACTAGATCCCATGTCAAAGATCATGCTATGCTAATGTAGTTCTTGCATTCGACAATCTGTACATCAGGCTTATGCTAGCTCTTACAAGTGCTTTTCTTACAGGTGTACTGTAATGTTTGATACAACTGTCATTTGCATTGTATTTCTATGACTCAACTAGTCACACAACAAAAATTAGTCCATTTCCAGTTATAAGACTTCTGAACATAGGGGCTTTGGCTCAGTGGCAAAGCATCTACTTGGCATGCAGAACATCCCAGGTTCAATCCCCAGCATCTTCAGGTAAAAAGATCAGGTAGTAAATAAAGTGAAAGACCTCAACCTGAGACCCTGGAGAGCTGCTGCCAGTGTGAGCAGATAATACCAACTTTGATGGACCAAGGGTCTGATTAAGTATAAGGAAGCTTCATGTATACTATGAATGGTGTTAATATATGCCACAATTTTATGATTTTTACACTTGCCTTTGGATTGTTTGCATCAAAGAGGCCAGTAGAAAGCCCTATCAACAGTGAGTTTTTGCCTCTAGTCTTTTCTGGTGATACAGAACGTGACCTTGTTGGAAGAGAATCATCAAATGAAGACTGTGCAGACAGAACTGGGGAAGCTGTTAGTATTGCTTGATACTGTGCCACCTTCTGGAAAAAGGGCTCACGTTGCAAAGAATCACTGAGACCAGTCTCTGGTATGATAAAAAGCAATAATTTAACAATTACATATTTCCCCCCACAGAAAAATTTGATTAAAAATGCTAAATATAATTACAAAAGTAATCAAAAGAAATCAGACATATAGCAAGACCTTATTCCACGTGGGATTCCCTTATTTTAAATTGCTGATTAAAATCAATGTTGGGCATACCAGTCTAAATAAAATCCCTGCAAAATCCTATCACCCACATGTAGAAGGCATACAGTTTCCCATGTTCCTCTCCTTTCCTGAAACTCTTTCTGACCCTTGGAATGATCCTTCCTGGGGTTCCAGGTCGATGTAGAGAAGCAGCCATGAGGGTCAGTGGGTTGGAGTGAGGAGGGACAAAGGGACAAAACTGACCCCTTTCTTCAATGGAACTACACTTGTGGAAGAGGGAGGAGGAACCATTTCCCCTCATCTCAACTTGCCATAGGGCACTACGCTAGTCAGAATGGATCTTATGGTAAAGCTATACTTCTGACTTCAGGGACGGGTCATTTGGTTACTTGTGAGCACTACAGATCACCATGCCTATGACATAGGATGAAACTTAGACATTAATGATCTGCTAGCATATGGAACCGTGAGTAAATAATAATGATAATAATAAGCACTTACATAGTACTTTCAGTTTTCAAAGGACTTTACACACATTATCTTAGTGTGAACCCTATGACAGTCTTGTAATATAGTTGATTTCCATACCTCCTTCTGCATATATGGCAGACGATGAAAGAGAATGGATTGCCTAACGCCACTTAGCAAGTTTGTATCAAAGATAAAATGTGATCTGAGGACACTCAGAGTCATAGCTCATTCTCTGAAACCTACTATGTTACACTTGGTAATTTAGCAACAATGGGTGTGTAAAGACAATATATACATCATAGTAACAGTTCATAAAAAAAGAATGCTGAATGCTATTGTGCAACTAGGAAAGGTGGAGAGGGATTCAGCCTACCCTTCTCTTCAAAATCCCCTAACTCTTGGGAAAATGAGATATATTACAACTTCTATAACATGGAAACCAACTTGCTTATCTCTTCTACATGGTAAGATGTGAGCTACCTGGTATATCAAAAGCACCAAATCAGATTGCTTCATCATTTAAGGCTCTGAATCATGCCACAACCTAACCCAATTGGGAAGTTGTGCTGTGATTTGGTAGCCTGCAAAATCAAATGCATGTTGAAGCAACGAGATTCTACAGTGAAGATTCAACATTCACTTATCTGGAAACAAATTTCCCTGCATTAGCTTGTTGTATCTATATGCTGCCTTTATTATCGATCTCAGCAAGGGAATGCCAGGAATGTTTCAGCCAGCACTGACCACATCCATGCCTGCTTAGCTTCAGCAAGGCAGTTGTTCATGGGGCAACCAATCATAAAGGGTTGGTGCAATCTGAGGTTTAGATCTTCTGTCAAGTGGAACACAGAATTTATACTTACAGACTGTCTCCAGTTTAGATTACCACTAGGGATTAATCAGAATCAGGCTGGCAAAACATGAAAGACTGTAGGCCACTACTTTTTCTTGTATTCCCAGGAAGAAGCAAGGCTGAATATAGTTAATACTCCTCACTTCTATAGCTTATGCCACTCAAGCTGCTGCTATTACTCATGAGTGGGGTCCTCAGTTTCCTTTTAATGCATTCATTTCTCATTACACCAGAGCACAAATTCTTGAGAGAAAGCCTACCTTCAACAGTATAATGAAGACACTTGTTAGTCTGAGCTTTAATATAATAGTTTTCCTTTTAACCAGTGGACCCATTTTGCACATCTAGTAATTACTAAACAGGATGCAACATTGAGTCATAATTCCATTCCTGTGGAGCTGAAATTCAAAACTCAACATAATTGTTCCACCAGTCTCTATAACCCAAATAGTTTTAATCCTGGATCATATAAAGTTCTGGCTCATGCTGACAGAAGCCCAAACTAAACATGAGAGTGACCTCTCTTTAAATATGGGTCTGCCCTATGTTGATCACACATAAATTGGGGTTGGGGAATTCAGCTTATGCATGGACAAGAGCAGGTTGAATTACTGTTGCTGACCCACTGAAGCTTCATCATGGAGTGGCATCTTTTTAAATACTCTTTCTTCTGAGGTTGGCTCTTCACTGTTGTCATACTGGTCACTATCAGTGTGATCCGGTGGCCTGTTAAAAGATCACCACAGGCAGAAGACAATTAAGGGACACAGCAAACATAAGTGAAAATGCACTTGTAACTCTAAACTCTAAGAAATAAAGTCAGGTGGTGGTGGTGATTGACTCACACTGTTGCCTTGACGTCTTCCCTTTCTTTAACCCACACTTCTTCAACAACAGGGAATACATTCACACTGCATATATTCTCTTTCGGTTCTACCAACAATTCAGTTTCCAAATCATCAGGCTCTGAGGGGGCAAAATGAGAAACAAGGATTGGGCTCTTGCATCCAAGTTAATGCCTACAGGATGCTAAAGTTCAGGAGAGGCTCCTGCCCTTATTGGGCACAAAACCCCATGTCTTGAGGGAGGACATTCAGGAAACCCTCTAACTGGTAGAGACTAACAATGCTCAAACACATAAATGGCAAGCAGCTACACACCTGAGGCCAAAATCAATACATGCAGGAGTGCAATGAGTGTTAGCACAGCCATGCATATGTTATTTTTGGTCATAAGTGGAGCGACAGTAAATCACAACTCTTTCTCTCTCAGACTTCCATTAATAACATTTCTAGAGTTTCTCACTAAGCAGAAGAAGGTGTGTGTGTAAATTTTTAATTAGTCACATGGACACATGGAACACAGACAACAAAAGACATACCATCCATCAGGTCATGCTTGGGTGACAAGCGTGTGAATTCTGGTGCAGGAATGCTTCTGGCTGTTATTGTTTCACTATTAGCTCCTTCAGGTGATGATTCCTCTCCACCAGGAGTTGTTTCTCTCAGTTCACTATTCTCTTTGACTGTTAAATTTTCTTTTGGTACTTCTGTAGTAAAGTTATAGATTCTTGTCACTTTATAAACTTCTCTCTAAAACAGGTTAACAGCTGAAGAGCTGAGATTTAATAAATTCTTCATAGACAGCAAATACCTCTATGGGCGGGGGGAAGTGTTCACTGAATCTGAAAACAGATTGTTTTGCATGGGTAAATCTCAAGAAATCTGCCATCACTGCAACTGTCACCTCCTCAGACAAACTGGAAGTTTTATAAATGTATTAAATGTATAAACACACCGCATGACAGGCTTCAAAGACTTCATAAAAATATTGGGGAGGGGGAACTAAATTTTTAAAGGCATAATGTCATGCTTAAGCGGTGAAAATACTTCAGCGAATCGATGTGCCTTAAAATTATGATCTAGAAGTTATTCCAGTGGTGGCTGAATTTTGTGTCACAATAAATCTTAGCACAGAACTTTCCTTTTCATGTCTTACAGTCTTAGGGGGGCTTATGACATCATAAATGTAAGTGAGAAAACAAATACCAGATGCCGATTCATAGCACAACAGACAACCAGATTTGCCTTCTAATTCTAGAATTAAAGTGCAGTGGAAAAGGCTTTGTGCCAAATGTTAAATTTATTCTCCTGTTAACAAAAACAAACAAAAAACACACTAGTCTAAGTTCCACCAGCAAAAATAAATTTAAAAAATCCAAACCACATCCAGAAAAAAAAATGTTAATGCAAAGCATACGTTCCTATGCAATTTTTAAATAACTAACCTTTGTAACTTCAATTTCTCCTTACCATTGGCAATGCTTAAGTCATCCAGTAGATCAGTCTGAAGTTGTAACTCGGCCTCTCCTAGTATCTTCAGTACTGAATTAGTTGGGCTTTTGCCCCAAACTTTTCGCTGAGGATCAGCAACATCTAGCTTAATCACTTCCCCAATTGTTTGTGCTGTAGGAAAATATTTAACAAATTAGCACAAAACTGTCTAAAAACTGTCAAGTACTTTTTTCATTTTTTATGAGCAAAGAAAAAACCACTTGTAAATAAAGAACTTCCTCCACCAAGTTATTTTTTTAAATACTTGCAGATATGAAGCCCTTGCCCAATTTCCTTCATCTTTAAAATGTGAGAGCAAATAACTGGTAAATGCGTTTATAAAATACTAATGCAAATACCAGTTTTTACTAACACAAATGTTTTCAGACAGTACAAATGCATCTACATTAAGGGTTGCATTCAATGCCCAAATTAGAACTGTTAAACTGTTGAAACTTCGCTTCTTTCCCTTCCTATTTTTATGATTATAAAACTGATTAATAATACTGTAGTATAGATAAAATAAAATATAGCAGATAAGATATAGAAAATTGAACTATATACTGGGAATAGAACTTTAATGATATTGGTTGTGGAATATAAAGCTAAACAAGGGGGAAAAGGGAACTATCTATCTAAAGATGTTGTGAGCGAGACAATGTCTAGGTATTTTAAAAATGTATTGCTCTTTTCTTTGTTGTCTTGTGTAATCCTTAAAAAAACACTAATAAACTTTGCCCATTTGGGCAAGTTAAAAAAAAAAAAGAAGGGTTGCATTCACAGAAAATAATCTTCGAAAAA
This sequence comes from Gekko japonicus, assembly GCF_001447785.1. Classification (NCBI taxonomy): domain Eukaryota; kingdom Metazoa; phylum Chordata; class Lepidosauria; order Squamata; family Gekkonidae; genus Gekko; species Gekko japonicus. Next base: position 163,236 of record NW_015169191.1, on the reverse strand, counting down.
ACACTGAACTGATTAATGCGAGATTCAAAATCAGGTAACAGGAAAGTAAAAGCTACCAGCAGTTACATTTTCCTTTCCTCACTTTCTCTGCCTCAAAATGTGTTTGACAGCAGAGAAATGTTAAAGAGAACTCAACAGTAACTTACTGTGAATTAACCATGCTTATTGTTCTCGCCTTAGTAAAATGGAAAAACAAAGAAAGCCCACACACAAAACAAACTGTCTGGGGAAGGAAGTGTTGGTACAAAGTGTTGACTAAAATCAAGATCAATCCATTTTATGTGGGGAACATTAATACAGTTTGGTGAAGTGGTTAAGTGTGCAGACTCTAATCTGGGAGAACCGGGTTTGATTCCCCACTCCTCCACTTGCAGCTGCTGGATGACCTTGGGTAAGCCGTAGTTCTGACAAGAGCTGTCCTTGAAAGGGCAGTTCTTGAAAGAGTTCTCTCAGCCCCACCTACCTCACAGGGCATCTCTTGTGGGGAGGGGAAGGGAAAGGAGTTTGTAAGCTGCTCTGAGACTCCGAGTGAAGGGCGGGGTATAAATCCAATCTCCTCTTCTTCAAAAATATAAGTACGGTAGCATCTTCAGACACAAAGAGGTAGCAAGTAGCCAGATGAGCAGAAATGTAAATGGTGTCTAGAGGAAGCTAGTCTGTACAACACTAAATGGTGTATAATATGGCAGACAAATTCAAGATTTATCAAAGCAGTTGGGCTCTCAGGTGGGGATAAATCTGTTACCAAAAACCCACACTCCACACAAAGGATGTCAATATATAATCAAGTCCTGAATTACGAACAGTTGAATGTTCGATATCATGGATACATCTGCACTTTACTTTCTCCCAGTTGTGATATACTGTTGCTTCCTTGGGCTTTGTGTAAAACAAATGATGGAGAAAACAGGGATTTGTGTGGAGCCCCAGCCTCTGAACAGAGGGGACAGAAAATCAGATCTAGCCAAGCTTCCAAATTTAGTAGTCTGTATCTACAGCTCTTTGAAGGCCTTAATTCAAGGCAAGATAAATAATTCAATAAGTGGGCATCCAGGTTAGGAGGACCTGATATAGTTAATAAAACTGGTTTGGTACAAAAGATCATTGGCACAAAACACTTTAAAAGAATTTTTTACCATCTGTCCCTGAGAAGGATCCTTCCATTGTTAACTGAGTTAGAGGAACCACAAGTTGAGCCCCTGCCTCCCACTTCTTGCGATCTGCTAAAATCAAACACTTCTCTTCTTGAGGCTGGTTACTTCCATCAGCCACCACTACTTCATCACTGCATTGGGGCTCATTGTGCTCTTTCACATCTTCTTGAGCTTTAAAGTTTTGATTCAGTCTTCGGAGTATTTCTCGCTTGCTCTGACACAGGGAGGAAATAATCCATTTTAAAATTAAACTCTAAGGAAAAGAACAGAAATAAAGTCCAAATCACTGAGCTTACCTGAACAGACACATCAGGTTCTAGTTCTGCCGAAGGTTCCTGAGAAATAACAGCATTTGCATCCTTTAACTAAAGGAGAGATGAGACAATCTGAATTATTATGTTAATTAAGTAAATGACTAGAAATAAGAACAGAGGGAAACAATATTGGCCATTAACAGCTGCAAACAGCATGTTTTGACATTATTATTATTATTTGATGCTGTTAATGCCAATGCCAACGGTGAGGAGCCTGGCATGATCCTGGAAACCTCACTTTCAATGGAGGCCCAGGTCACGAATGTTGCCAGATCTGCCTTCTACCATCTTCGGCAGGTCCCGCAACTGGCTCCCTATCTTTCTCCCAGTGACTTAGCCACAGCGATCCATGCACTGATCACCTCCAGGCTGGACTGCTGTAACTCACTCTACATGAGGCTACCCTTGAAAGAAACTGATCTGGAAACTCCAGTAGGTTCAAAATCCAGCTGTGCTTGTTCTCACTGGGACCTCAGGATGAGCACATATACAACCTGTGCTCCACCAGCTGCATTGGCTTCCAGTTGACTACCACAAGTTCAAGGTTCTGGTATTAACCTTTAAAACCCAGTGCGATCTAGGACCATCATATCTGCAGGACCGTCTCTCCTGCTATGTCCCCCAAAGAGCTTCACATTCTTTAGATCAACACCTACTGGTGGTCCCCAGCCCGAGGGATGTCTGCTTAGCCTCAACCAGAACCATGGCCTATTTGGTTCTGGCTCCAGCCTGGTGGAACAGTCTTCCAACTGAGATCAGGGCCCTGTGAAATTTGCTACCATTCCGCAGGGCCTGTAATTGATTGAGGTGGCGGACACCCCATTAGATCCCCCCCACCCCGCTCTGTTCCATCTCCTGTGTTATCTTAGTACAGGTACAAACTTAGATACTGACTGTGGGAACTTTGCCACTTCTTGGGGAAACAGTAAAATTGAGTACACATACATGGACCAAATTTTGCTGAGAGCACTTTAATTGGATTATAGCCATCTTGTAATTTATTTATGAAACTGAAGTTTAAATTTTTACTGTGTTACGTTTTAATCTTTTAAATTGTTGTACTGGTATGTTGTAAGCTGCCCAGAGCCTGCTTGTGGGACAGGGCGGAGTAAAAACCGAATAAAATAATTACATACTCCTTCTAGGCAGAATTTCAAACAGTCAAAATCTCTGAAACAGCGCCAGTTATCATACTGGCTATCATATACAGTGAGTCTCATGTTGAAAAAGCACGTAAAATATAACGAAATAATCTGTTTTGCAAATCTGTTTCATTGTTGATACAAGAATCAGAAATCATATTAGCTTCCAGATACTCACACAATGACATGCATGCAATCACATCATGGCCAGATACTACTGTTTATTATGACCCATACGCCTAGTTTTGGAAGTCTGGAAACACAGAGTTTGTTTGTTTGAGGCTAAGCAGAGGGAAATGCCCTGGAGACTTTGCCCTTGGAGACCTGGGCTCACAGCCACACTAAGACAACACCTCCCTGAACCTAACCTGTCTCACAAGCGTACTTTGAGAACAAAATGGAGGTAGGGAGAACCATGAGCTTCCTGGAAGAAGAAGAATCACAACAACAACACCTACCGCACCCACTTCCTTCAAAGCTGATGTCACGGAGATGACTTGAGGTGAACTGGGCTTTGACAGCCTGGTAGGCGAACCTCCGGCTTGCAGTTTGCCATGTGTGGGGCTTAATTCTGCAATTCCCATAGGATTCTTTATCCCTCTGGCTACAAGCTGTGGATAGAATACATACATATATCCTATATATCATGACCACGTGCTAGTTACCTGAAAAAATGAGAAGCTGCAAAGGGCCTCCCCCCAATCTTTTTAAAGCAAGCAGTAGTGTTTGAAGCAGAATGCTTGAGCATGTTCTGTTTTCATGGATTCCATCCTAGGTTATTATAAATTAGTTATTTCGTCATACTGCATTACCTTGGGGTGTAATATGACCACAGTGAATATACTATTCAAAAGAGTCATACGGCCAGGGCTCCAGAGACCTAGTTGCCAGTAATAGTGTCACCATCCCTGGGACTGCTGCCCCCTCCACCCCCGATAATAGATTCTCAGGACAATGCAGTTGACTAGCATGGGTGCAACTCTGCTTAAAGTGGTACTGAAGGAGGACTGAAAACGTCTTCTCTTCCTTTGCATCAGGTTTTGCAAAAGAAATGAAACATGAATCTTATGCCAAACAGAAGAAACTCCCCTTTGTAAACCACAGAATCTGGGTAAAAGGGATGGTGACCATGAACAGTGGCTAGCAACAAACCAAATTATAATTTAAGATTCAGTGCATTAGGTGCCAGCCTCTAACAGCTTAATATTTCAGGGGAGAAAAAGTAAGAAATGTGCTCATTACAAACAAAAATGGACGCCCTATTCAATCCAGCATTTTTCATCTGCTTAGAAAATAGAAGGTGTTGAATCACGGCATCAAGTAATCATTTAAGCATAATGCTTTCCTTCTCCTTCTCCCAAAGAGCCAGTTTACTTTCAAAGAACAACTCCTTCTGTAATCAAGGTCTGAGAAGCACAGATCTGGCTGCGTGTGTTGTTCCTTTAGTGCCAGGTAAATGAACATAAGAACATAAGAGAAGCCAATTAGGCCTGGAGAGCGACCCCCCCCGGGACTCTAAGGGGGGCAGGCCAGGGGGGTCCCTGGAAGGATCAGAGAGGCCATTTCAATGCCTCCCCGGCCTATCCAAGGGCCGGCTTGCCCGGGCTTCCTACAGCCGCGGGGCGCCCAGGCAAGCCAAAGGAAGGCAGTTTAAACTCGGGTGTGGCCTAATATGCTAATATGTTTCTGCTGTTGGGTGTGGCCTATTATGCTAATGAGTTCCTGCTGGGCTTTTTCTACAAAAAAGCCCTGCTTATTACACCTTATTTATAGCTCTGTAGCTGTCCATCATAACTCAGCCAAACAAGGTCTACCAGCATAGTGTGTACATGCTCAAGAATTCTCATACAGTATCTTCTGTCCTGCAGTGGTATAGTACTGTCAGCAACAACTTTTCTGCTATATCTGTGGGCAAGGAGGGGAACAATCTGAGGGTTGACATGTTAGTGTCGGCAATAATGGAAGGTTCTCAACAGTCCAATTCCTCAGCTATTACTTGGGAGAAGCACCTTACACATACATTAATTGGTACTATCTTAGAGGGGAAAACAAGTCATGAATCTGGTAAGGGAAGAAACTGTACACACACTGAAGAGCCATAAAAAGTGCTTTTGATCTAGATCCAAATCACAACACTGAGTGGGATATATGCTAAGCTCAGGGTGAGAACTCATACCATCAATAATGGCTGGAGTACAATTACACCATGTATTAGAGACTGACTTTTTGCATAAGAAAGACAAAGATGACTTGATGATCTGCGGTTTTTCCAACTAAGAAATATGCCGAAGGGGGATGAAAAGACAGATTTTGTTTTGCAATCATAAGTAAAATTTTTGTAAACAAAATTATATTTGTTGTAGAGCAAATTGGAAGCCTTTTATATCCCCCTCCCCTTTTAGTTTGTTTTGTGGTGTTTGGTTTTGGAAGTTTTCATTTTTTCTGTATGTCTTCTAGTTTTATCCCTTCAATAAACCTAAAATTTGTAATAATGGCTAGAGTACACTAACGCACTTAAAAACATTTTGGTTACATAATAAAGGAAAGAGACAACACTGGTACATGGGTCAGCATCTTTGGAGCTACTACAGGAAAAACACAGACCTTCTTACTTCTTACTTTAAAGCTTGTTCATAGAAATCTCATTAGCAGGTACAAAGATGCCAAAAGCTTAACATTTCTTACATGTTCTTCCCAAGCTCTCTTCTCTCTTTCATAAGCCTCTTTTCTTTTTCGTTCTAGCTGTTCTTTTAGGACTGCAGCCCGGGCATTTGCTTGTGCCTGGAAATATGGCCCCAAAAATAATCTATCAGCAACAGACAATCTTCTGAATTCAATGAAAACCTCAGCCATTATCCTAACCAATTAAGATATTTTCTGCATCTTTCATTGCGTTTATTACTGACTCACCAACATTTTGTTGCAGAAATGTGTCTTCTACACTGAAGAGCCGTGTATGAGAACTGGGTGAGAAAAGTGGCATCAAATCTGGAAATGTTCCCCTGCTTATGCTAGAAGGGTCCCCCCCCCCATGAAGCTATACAGTTTGTTTCCTTTTTTTAATTTCATCTCCTCTAGAAGAACCTGAAATAACCTGGCTTTATACAAGAGGGTCCACTGGAACCGATATGCTTGTCAATATGCCTAGCTTTGCAGTATAACTATTATCCTTTTCCTTTGTATTGCAAAGAACCATGGTGTTTTGACTACTGTAATTTGCTGTACGTGTGCCTACCTTTGCACTGGAAGCGCCAACTTATCCAGAACACAGCTATGTGGGTCCCTACTGGGACCCCCGAGACAGCACACATTCAACCTGTGCTGTGCAAGCTGCACCTGGCTTCCAGTGGAGCACCAGATAAGGTTCCAGGTTTTGGTTCTGACCTTTAAGGCCCTTAGTAGTCAGGGACCTACATACCTTCAGGACTGCCTCTCACAGTATGCCCCTGGAAGAGCATTACACTCAGAGAATAAGAACCTCCTGGTGGTCCCCAGCCAGAGAGAGATCCAGCTGTCCTCAACCAAGACCAGGGCTTTCTCGGCCCTGCCCCCTGCCTGGTGGAACTCTCTGCCACAAGACATCCATCCTGTGGGAGTTATTATCTTTCCCCAGGGCATGCAAGGCAGAGATGTTCTGCTAGGCACTTGGTTGAAGACAGCAATGCAGGACAGTATGACATCTGGCACTCTCATATACTTTCCCCATCCCTTGCAACCTCTCCCCTCAAGGAGGCTGGGGAGCTAATTCCCCCCCCCCCCATCTCTGTGCGTGTGTGTATTGTTTTATTTACTGATCTGCTTTTAGGTGGTTTTAATGTTGGTTTTAACTTAATGAATTTTGCATACTATTTTGTTGTAAGACACCTCCCCCCCCCGAGCCCTGCTTATAGGGAAGGGTGGCCTAGTCAATCCAATTTAATAAATAAATACGTTTTTATTGAACATAATTTGTTTTTCTTCAAGGCAAGACCAATGTTTCACAGAGCAGCTGATGAACATAAAACCAGTCTCACAAGATAACAGTAAGTTCTCAGTATGAAAGGAAACATTTAGTAAAGCCTTGTTTTGGGAATTTCAAACAGTGGGCTTCAGAATTTAGGCAGAACTCTACAGAAGAACCTGGGTTGTACTTCACACTCAGATTCCCTTTCTCAGCATACTTGGGCTTGGATGACAACCAAGGACCACAACAGAAGAGTCATCAGAGCAGCAAGACATTAATTTTCAAACACTGTGGCAGCACAGGTGAGAGGTGCATAAACAAAATTATCAGTGCCCACCAAATCAGCATGACAAGAAGTGGTGCAACCTGAAGTGGGTTGCTTCCTGCCAGTTTTTCCATGCCATCTTCTCTGATTCCTCTCTTCGCTGTAGCTGTTGTTCACAGGTGCCCACATGAAATGCCAGCAGGATACAGCCAAGTGAGGCCAGGAAAATGAACACTACCATCTCTTTGGGGGACCATATATAATTTCAAAAATTGCTATGACAAGGGAATTTCAATAATACAAGTGCAATGGGGGTAAGAAACGAGTGCTGGCCTGCATGCTGAAGAGGAGTCCAATATAGTTAAGAAATCAATCTTGCCTGGGAATATTTCTATTTCAATTTTATTAGACTTTGCAGCTGTTTTTGATACAGTTGGCCACACAATCGTGTTAAAGTATTTGGAGCACAGAACTGAAGTGAGGAGGATAGCACTGAAGTGTTTTAACTCTTCTCTAGCTGACTAACTTCAGATGATTGTTGTGGGAGAGGCTCAAATTGTGGGACATACTCTGCTGGGTCCTACAAGGTTCTGTATTGTCAACTATTTTGTTTATTATTTACATAAGACTATTGAGTGGATTGACAGATGTATTCTGATGATACCTGGCTTTACATCTCTTAGACAGCCTTCAGTAGGCACCATCTCTATTCAGGGGCAGTGCCTGGATGCTGTGGTCAAATAACCAAGGGGGAACATGCTGAAGATAAATACAGATAAAATGGAGGCGATATTAGTTGGTAATGAATTGCACTGCCAGTTTTGGATGTTGTCTTGGAAGGAATTACACTGCCAGTTTTGTAGCAAGTAGAAGAGCTTAGGTGGCCTGCTGGACCCAGCCCTCTGGTTAACCTGGACTGCTGTTCTGTATTAAGACTTTGGAATCAAGGTCAGACTCTGACAGGCTATGGAAAGACCATCCACCCTGTAGCCATCTCCAGGAAAGGGACTGTAGAGGTTCCTGTAAGATTCACTAACAAAAATATTTTTTTCACTTTTTTTATAGTGTTCTGCCTAAACTCTGCACATCTATAGATTGTTCCTAAGTGCCTGTGCTAGGATGTATGTTTAGTTATTAAACTCTTTTTATACCCATGATCTTTTGGGTTGGTTATTGAAGACTGCTTGGAGAAAATCCCACCCATCTGTTACTTAATGCTGCTCAGCTATGCTGCCCAGCTCAGTCAGTGCTAAAAGGGATAGTGCTGAGAGAGGAATACAGAGACATAGTCCGCAGGCCAGACCAGATGTTGGTATCAATTAAGGTGCAAACACTTCTTAATGTTTTTCTGAAAGGACTATATCTATCTATTATATTCTGATGTGATAACCCATCCTGACTGGTAGCTTAAGCATTTTTTGATGACCTCAAGATGGCTGAAACCAACTTTTCCTACCTTTTCTAATTTGAGCTTTAACTTGGGAGCCAAGGAACCAATGTCCAATTTTAAAGCACTACTGGAAAGCTAATAAATTCACCTATTTGTAACTAATAGTAATAACAAGAGGTGGGACCCACAATACTTGGTGGTGGTGGGGAGTATTCCCCGCAGGTCCTGGCTGGCTGGCCACTGAAGCAGCAGGAGCTCCACATGGAGGAGAAGGAGGAGGAGGCGGCCGCAGGTGAGCCCAGCAGGTGGTCCGCCAGGCTTCCCCCCCCACCCGCCCACAGCAGCAACAACCGCGGTTCCCAGCCGCCAGCCCACCAAGGCTTCTCCCCCCACCGCCGCCACTGACAGCAGCAACAGCGGTGAGCCCTGTGGGCTCCCAGCCACCTTCCCGCCAGGCTTCTCCTCCCCCCACCCAGCAGCAACGGCAGTGAGCCCTGCGCAGCTCCCCGCCACTATGCCTGCCAGGCTTTTCCCCCTCTGCCACAGCAACAGCCATGATTCCCAGCTGCTGGGCGCCAAGGCTTCGCCGCTGCTGCCAGCAGCAACGGCAGCAAGCCCTGCATGGATCTGCCACAGTTCGCAGTGGTAAGTGCACATGTGCAGGGGACTCTTTTACTTTTGTGGGGGTTTAAATATCTCCCGTATAGTTTTTAAAACTTTTCAGATTTTTCTGCACATATGGGGATTACCCCAAGTGTGCAGGAAAATCTCTTTCCCCATAGCTTCCCCCGATGTGCGGATTTAGTTATCCGCATGCAGGGGGCAACTTGGCTATTAGTATATAGATGCCTCTATCCATTGCCATTTTTGTGATATAAGGCATAAATAAAAGAAAAAAATAAATGTCTATTACGCTTTTATAAGGGTTAAGGCATATGGTGCTATACTAGGCTTGCCATTCCCCAGGTCAAAGCCAAGAAAGAAAAAAAGTCAAAACTGTAAACAAACTGATATGCATTAAAAATATTATTATTATATTATCTCAGTGTCTTCAATATTATTCTTAGCCAACTTTCCTATGTAAAGCTCCTGCCCACCACTGACTGGCAGGAGGAAATCCCCCATCTCCCCCAAACAGTGTCATCCTGTACGATGCGTCGACACATTGGTGACACTGGGGTGGTCTTTTTGACAGTCTGCATTTTGGACAAAACTCTATAGTTTGAGGTAACTTTCACCAGAGAGTTTTGCCCAAAAAGCAGAGTGTTGCCTCCCAATGCACTGATGTCACTTCTTGGTGACATCAACGTATCACACTACACCTCACCCACCCCCAGAATGCCCCCCAAAGCCCCCTGCTGGTGAGACAGAGCGACCTGGCAACCCTATACTATACCTAATCCAGACAGTCACCTAAAGTGTTAGACAACTGTAGCTTATTCTTAGTAGTGGGATTTAATTCGCTTCCAACAGTGTATTAAAATTTGAAAGTCGCCACTTAGCTCCAGAAGTATAGCTCAAATTAGAATAGGTAAGAAAAATTGGCTTTGGCCATCTTAACAACATCATAAAACTCTTAAGCTACCAATCAGAATGGATTATCACATCAAAATGTAATACATAGACATACTCCTTTCAGAAAAACAAAGAATCTTTGCCACCTTACCTCATACCATTATACCAATTTTTGGCTCTTGACCCACAGACAAAACCTGAGAGGGGGAGAAGGGCCTCTTCTGGACCTTGTCTATTAATCCTCCCCACCTTCTCTTTTTCTATTCAATAATATTCTTTCCTCCATATCTCCTCTGTGTGAGAGTCACTTTGAAGCAACAGTTCTGTAGCCCCATTTGTCTCACAGCATTACCATACCCCACTAGCCTTCCTGTGCTTATCTTCCTTCTGTTCCATGGTGGCACCATAAGCAATACTGCAGCAGTGCTGTTAATGGCTCTCTGAAGCCAATGCAGCAAATTCTGTACCACTATCACCACTCTCCTTCAATGTTACCTTTAGTGCTTCAATTTTTTTACGTCTTATTTCTGCTTCTTCACTTAGTTCCTGTGCAGAAGAACCTCCAGCTTCATTCTAAAAATAAATGTGACAGATATGGCAATTACAAAAAAACCCCAGAAGAGAGTATTTTAACCATAACCATAACTTTTGTATGTTACCTTGCAAAAGCATGGATTCCTTTGAGACTCCATGATGGTCTTACCAATAATTTGTAAGCATGAAAATACATAAACTTAGGCTACAGTGGATTTTTCTCAGTAATTCCTATGACTTAATCTCAAGAGGCAAAACCAAAATAGTTTACAAATATTTAAAATGTCAATTCAGAATATTAAAATCTCTGTTTTATGTGTCATTAATTCATTTCCAAGTTATGGTGACCCTATGAATTAATGACCTTCAAAACATCCTATCATTGACAGCTTTGCTCAGGTCTTCCTTTATGAAGTCAATCTGTCTCATGTTGGGTCTTCCTCTTTTCCTGCTGTCTTCAACTTTTCCTAACATTATTTTCCAGTGAATCTTATGATGTGACCAAAATATGATAGCCTCAGTTTAGTAATTTTAGCTTTTAGGGAGAATTTACGCTTGATTTGATCAACATCTACATACACTCAATTCTAAATTTTAACATAACTACTATATGTTTCATATATTACTAAGCATGTGTTCAGTTAGCAAGCTGGGGGAAAAAAACTTTGGGTAAAACTGTTTCATGCCGTATTGTGGTACCAAATTAAAGCTCTGCACAAGGTAACACTAGCCCGCAGGAGCCACCAATCTGGACCAAGCATTGTAATGTAAACATGTCTGCAGAGACAGCCAGTCTTCTGTAGTCCTTAGATATGCAGAGGGTCACGTATTAGCACCTGCTCCCAGAACTTTTTCAAGTTGTCAGGTTGTCATATAAGCTTTGCAACAAACAGCTAAAGACAGCACACAAACAGTTCTCCACACATTAGTGCTCCCACAAGCAAGGTTTTGAACCACCATCTTCTACAAGTACATAGTTAAAGTCCTGCACAAAAGACATAAACTAGGCATCAAAGATCTTGATCGGAGGAAATTTCCTCACATTCCTCACCTTCACCACAAGACTTTCTCTGCTGGCATATTATGGTTTTCACCAGTCAGGACATCACTGAAAGTTGTGTGTGTGTATTTAACCTCATGATGCTGTGCACTATGACTTAAAATAAATGCATTTTTGTTTCACTGATGCATTTAATAAAACAGGTTGCAATTAACAGTGAAGACACAGCCTAATCCTGGTGCAGTGGCACTATCAGGATGCTATCTAATTGACAATATTCCCTTTCAAGGTGTCTGTGTCCACACTAACCTCAGTTAGACCCATACAGAATGGTTTCCTAACTAGTCATCCATTTGCCTTTACTATTTGAAATATACAACAGAACAAAAGAATCCTACACCCAAGCATCCAATTAAAAAATTAAATATGGTAACTTTCTGGCTAAATTCAGATATCACAATAAACTGATCAAACCTCAGTCCTGATTCCTGACAAACCAACAAATGGGACTTTAAGCTAGGGTTTGTAACTGATTTTAACCACTGTTTCTACTAATTATGGTTTGTTGTGAAGTCTGAATTCATACATTAAAGTTAGTCGAGTAGCTTCGTCCTTCTAATTACCTGGCCACATTATAGGGAGAACATCCTTCCCATTGGGAGGCAGAAGAGAAGCTGACAAGCCAGGGCTTATACCCAAACCAGAATTTGTTACTCAGATCCATTAGACTAAGAGTTTATTGCACAAGCCATGATTTACTGTGACATTTGAACGCAACCGCAAACTAAGATATTTGCATCTAATACAAAATTTTAGATAAGCTTTCATCTTTTAATGACTAAAAGGTATTTGCTTTCAGAGGACAAGATAAGCAGAGTTGTATTAAATTATTTTGTCATGTTTATCAGTTGGAGACATGGTCCACCTGCCTTTTCTCCACGAAGTTTAGCTTTAATCTGCTGACGTTCATTGAAATTCTGAAGTCTAATTTGTCTTAGCCTTGCCAAGTACTCCTGAAAGAAAAACAAAATAATCAAAGGCTTTTCCATCAGTGGAAATCTGAAATAATACAGACGTTTAAGAACATACGTACAATGCATAAAATGGTTGAATTAATGGGACAACTCTTGTGGATGTGCTAGAACCACTAAATTTCTTAGACTTTCTAGGTAAATTCAGTTATTCATTTGAACTATTACTTGAGCATCAGGAAATCTGGAACAGTTATATATTTTAAGAGAAGAGGAATGATCTCTTGCTGATTACGTATAACAGTTATGTTAATTCATCTAAAGAGGCTTTTCTAGGAACTGTGTGTTGATACTAATGGGGACTCTTAGGAGGAGCCCTTTCTCTTGGTTATACATGAAAACTCATGCAGATAAGATGAGGCAAAGAAAGTGGCTTTACGTATGTAATGAAGGCAGCAAACATGCAGGAAGCATACCTCTTCCTCCTTGTTTCTGGCTTTCCTTCCTCTTGAAGAAATGGGCCTGCCTCCATAGATAGCTGCCAGGTTTTGCAGTGTATCCTGTTCACCATTTAATGTATTAAATTCAAGAATGGCTGGAGCTATCACATTACCTAGCCTTATATCTAATCAACAATAGTCATTGATAATTGCTAACTGAAGTTAGAGCAAAAAATGCAGTCTTCTCATTGCCCAGTTTTGTTTCCTTTTCTTTGCTTCTGTCTTTCTCATCCTTTACCAGGAACTAGGATTTTGTATTTAAACTGACTGACACACGAAGTTTGAACTTAGTTGTCTTGCTTGCTCAAAATGGCTTACTAACTTAACTAAGTTTAAAAGTGATCAGAAATACAACTTCCTTTGTAACACATTTTAACATTCAGTGGAATCTCACTTTGGAAGCTTTTAATAAGCTTGTCATCACATTAAATGCACTCACACAGCCTTGCAGTAAATTTCATTATCAGAAATGTATACTACAGGTGACAAAGTATAACACATTAGGTATACACTTCTATAAATGTAGGACATACATCATTCACTTGGAAAGCTGACAGTTTCTTTGGACACACAAAAATTCGTACCAATACCTGATGCAGCTAAACTGCAACCTATAACTACTTAAGCAGGTAGCAGAGGTGCTGCACCCATTTCCTATCTAGAGAAGGCAGTGAAGAGCTTCGTCTTTTGATGAGTAGGTTTGACCCAGAGTGCAAAGCATCTGGATTCCAGAAAGCCTAACAACTTCCTAGAAATTGAGATTACACGGATGGGCCTGGACCTCCTGTGGCAGGTCGAGGCAAAGGCACTTTTCCTCTGCCTTAAAACTGTAAAGTTCAGACTACACACAAATAAAGCGTTCCAGAATAGGCAACAGACACAAGGCTAAGCTTTTCGTAACTCTTGTGAACATGGCAGCCCTCCGTCCCTAGTGGACACTCCTTTCAATAGCTTGCATTGTGGGGCATGAAGCTGCTGTGCTGAGAAAGTGCACGTAAATGGATGCACTGCAATTACAGCTTGCATCATGATTAGAAGTCTGGAAATGGTCAGGTGGCCTGCATTTTCTTCCTTTTACTGTTTTATCAACTTCATTATCATAATTTTCTTAGATCACTGAAAACAAAAAAGACTGAACTTGTCACAATGCAAGCTGCAGCTTTACAACGCTACCCTTCTTTAAGATGGGGGCATTTCATTCCAGCCAGCAAAACATAGCCTGTTTTTCCTCCTGACTTTTAATATCATTTGTCTCATCTGTGCTATCTTACATAAGAGATACATAGGATTCAGAGGACAGCAGCAATAAATAGCACTGCACTTGTTTCTCTGGACAGGAACTACAGCAATGCCCCCTATTTATCTGTATGTAAAACATATTTTCTGCAGATGCAAATAGTCCAAAAGTCACAGGCTTCCTGCATGGCAGGTATTCGGTATTTATAACTAGACACTGAACTCCCCAAAAGCTGAGGTTGGGTTGTGGTTAAAAAGAGAACTGCACAGATACTGGCTTTTCCACAACAATAATATGAATACCAGCTTATTCATGGTAGCTCAATCAAAAGGACAACAAATTTTTCACATACTTAACCACTTCATGGCTCAGTAAGTTTAAGTAAAACAGCTGTCTGATAAGTTATACATGCTAGAGCAGCATGATTTATGTGGCTGCAATGAGCAAGAGGATGGTGTACTGCAGGGCTCTCTGTCTCACAGCAGCTCCCTTCAAGGCCTGTCAAGTTACTCCTAAGCTTGGGGACAGTAACAGAATAATCCTCTAATATAGCAAATTCATTGGAAGGAACTATTATCAGATTAAAGTTGAAAAAAATCCCACTTGAGCAAATTAAATGTGCTGTAGAAGTCAAGGGACTTCTCTAGATTATGACTGTCAACTTTTCATTGCTACCTACATTATTTATTTTATTATTTTATTTTATTTGTTTAATTTATATCCCGCCCTCCCCGCTATGGCAGGCTCAGGGCGGCTTGCACATCTTGCCACACTACCTATAGTCAAAGGAAAATGCAGACTGTACACTGGAAGATGATCAATGGGGATAAGAATATCTTTTAAACTGTTTGTATACAAGCCACTTGTATCCATTTGCTATGAACAGCACTAATAAAATGCTAAAGTCTAAGACACCATTATCTTACTGTAAAGATAAATGTTTTCAAGATCTTATGAGAGTTTATAGTTAAAAAGGGATTTAAAAGTTTGTTGAGTAAAAAAGCCCAACGCTTCATACCATATGTCCTTCAGCGCGAGCTTTGTTTTGCAATGCTTCTCGCTTCCGCTGCCAGAACTCTTCAACTTGTTTAGCTCTTTCTGCAGCCACCCATCCTTTGTGCCTGTGTAAAACACGGGGAAAATCCAAGACAGTGACAGCCTTTAATTCTAGTCACCTATCATTCTGACCATGGGGCCTGTCTTACGAAATCCCTACAATGGCTGCCTGCTTCTAGACCCAGCATTCACTTCTCAACCTTACCCTTCAAAGGTCTGCATGGTCTTACTCCACCTTACCTCTCTGCTGTCATGTCCCAGTACAACACTGCCCTTTGCTCTTCCAGATTCACCATTCCTAGTGAATAAAGGTCTCTGCTCCCTCAGACTACTCTGCCCTTTCTCTTACACTGCCCCTTGGGCTTGGAAGGACCTCACAGAACACCTGTGAATCTCATTTATTTATTAAAACATTTACACCCCACCCTTCCTCATGGTTCAAGGCAGTACTTCTTTCAAGCCCCTCATCAAAACCTTTTTTATGGCACAACGCTTTCTTTCTACTGAAACGAAGCTGAAGCACTTGTAATGAACATATCCTTCTCTTTCGCCCCCACTTTTACATTCTTCCTTTCATAAGCTTGACCTAAAGTCACATCCTCTTGAATTCTGCAAGCTCGTCAAGGTCATTGAAGGCATTATATACCACACTGCTGCCATAATTGGCTCACATTCATCTGTCATCTGGAGGAAGTAGCGTGTGAAACAAATACATAAATGCCAATTTACCTGTACGTACCATGGTATCTCAGCCTTTCTGGAGATGCCACAAGCATGGAAATCATAGAAGCATGCATACTTCTTATTCACACAGTACTTTTATCAGATGTACATAGGAAATTTAAAGGTGCAATCATACAAGTTCCACATCCTTTGCCTAAATCCTGCATTTTCCTATCAGAGGAAGTCTGGAAGCCTTAAGCTCATGTTTGTCTGAATTCATGGATAGGTAACTGCAATCAACTTTGATCCTTCCTGGAGTGCCCACTCAGGCCCTGAACCCCGTTTGATATCTTTGCACTAGAATGTCACAAGCGGGGGACCCACAAGGACTTGCAGGGGCCATCTTATTTCCTCCCACAGTATTTCCTCTGTTCCTTTCCTGAAAGCCCCCACAGGCTTTCCCCTTTTCCTGCTTCCCTCTCTCCTTCCCACCCAGCAGCCAACATACCCATATCTGTCCCTCTGTCTTCAGCTTTCACGCCTTACTCTCACTGGCAGCCTCCCCAAGAGAACTCTGTTACACAGTACTGGCCAACTGCATGGTGGGGAACCCACAACAACTTGCGGGATGCGCCTTACTTTCTCCAACACTATTTCCTCTTTACCTCCTTGAGCCACCCTGATACCCTTACCTATCCTTGCTTTCTTCTCTCCTTCCCACCCACAAACCAACCCACTTTTTATCTGCTCCTCATCTTCAGCTATTTATTATTTACTTCATTTATATTCCCCGTTTCTCTGCAATGGGGTCCATCTCCATAATTAAGGAGATGTAATTATCTCCTTAAATTTATTCTCACAGCATCCCTGGGAGATACATTAGGCTGAGTGTACATAATTGGCCCAAGGTCACCCAGTGAGCTTCCATGGCAGAGAGAGGATTAAGATCCCTGTCACTCAGATCCTAGTCTGAAACTCTAACTGGTATACCAGACTGGCTTTGGTGGTGTGGCTACTGTAGCAAGCAGCTGGGCCTGGATGAGTCATGCAAGTCAGGTGGTATCACTTCACAAGGTGGTTGCTGCCAGGCCTGGCCTCAATGGTCAAGGCAGCCCTGCAAAGGGGCCTGACCCCCTGCGTTTTACTGACAGAAACTAGGGCTTGAACTCTGGCAATACTCTGTTGTGGTTACCTAGCAATGGTCACAGAGGGCATTCATTTCTTAAAGCTACAAGTGCTGCTCCTATTACAGGGAGGGTGGATTAGCCTCCAATTTTGTTTAAACTTCCAGATTTTTCTGCAAAGCTAGGGTTTTCCTCAAGTTTGTAAAAAGATCTGTCTGTTCATGACTCCAGTATCCATATATAAGTATCCACAGGTCTGGCCACAATGAGAATCAGAAATACTGACACTTGCATAGGAAGCTATGTATGCAAGTCCAAATTACACAATCTGTACTTTTACCTTCCTAAAATTTCCTTGGAGAAGGAAAACTCAGTAAGAACTAAGCTTGGGCTGCTAAAGCAACATGTGACCACCAACTTTAAAAAAAAGAACAAGGCAGGAATATCTCCATCATAGTTTTCCATTAGCTTTATGATAGAAGAGAGCTTTTAAGATTAGATAGCAATGACACTGCATCATCCACATACAATAAAAGATTCAATTAATATTTTCCAAACCTTAGTTTAATAATCCCTTGTAGTGCAAGTGAGCAAAACCAAATAGAAGAGAGGCAACTGAGTAATCTCACCTTGGACCATATGCCAAATTAATCAAATCCAGAATACATTCAATTTTGGCCTGAGACCAGATGGCAACAAAACAGTTGCAACTGTCAGATACTTTCTAGGGGATTACATTATATAGCATCCAGATAAATCACATCAGAAATAATTCCTATGCATGCCGTATAAAAATGTACTTTTGAAGAACTGTTTCTTTAAAATTTTATTTGACCACAAGTAATTTTTATTTTAATTTTTTAGAAATACTAGATACTAGGTATATGATGGTAATATATTATTGCAGAATTACTGCGGAATTTAATGTTTAACATTGCTAAACTTAGTCCTTAATACTAACTGTATGATACTAAATTCAGGGTTTTTTTTAAAAAAATCTGTGTTTATTGCAAGATCTATGGGGGTTTTTTCAAATTTTATTTTTTCCTGCACCTCCCATGGCAAACATATATGCATTTAGGTAGCACAGAATTACCACATTGCCTGGTTTCATGATTTGGCTTGCAGTCTTTCCCAACATCTTTGTTTTACATGTTATCTAAAACAAAACCTCTAATCCAGCTGTTAGAATATACAAGGAGGACTTGACGGGAGGACTCTTCAGTGGTCCCTTTTTACATGCTATTCCCACTTTTCCTCCTGTTTCTTCTTCCCTTTCAGCCTCTCCCCTTTCCAGTTCCTTCCCTCTCACTCATGTACCTTATCTGTTTTCCTTCCCCACCCCTTCAGCCACCACTCTCCTCCATTTGACTAATTCTTCCTTCTCATGTTCCCCATATTCTCTCTCATCCCAGTCATGGCTCCTGATCCCTTCCTGGTTGCAGCCACAAAATGCTGGCCACCATTTTGTTGCTGTGGCAAACCTGGGAACTCTCCAGCCTTGTACTAACATTCCCTTTACCTATGTTACCCCATTATGTAGATTTTTTGACATACATAGTAAGGTCAAGTTAAAAGTATATATCATATCTAATTCCCTTTGGGAATTAAAAAAAATAGACTAGGCCAAATATATCTTCCATGGGGCATGGCTTTCAAAGTACAAGTGTAATTTCTGAATTCAAAGTCACATTCCAGTGAAATGAGGGCAGCACCACCGGATCTCACACTGTCTGATTTGACAGCAATTGATCTGAAGTCACACTTACCTCATACCTGCATTCTAAATATGGACAACTGGGAGGCCCAGTGACAGATATGGAACCACACAAGTAGGAGTTCCACCTGCACCACTTCCACCTGCACTGAGCACATACTTGGAGCTGTACAAAGGCTACTGGTTTTTGGAATGGACCATCATATTGATCTTACTTCATCTATATTTGCATATTTTTTCTTTAACTATCTAGTTCCTAGTTAAATTCCATTCTTCTAGGTATTTTCTAAAACAATGGTCTGTGGCAAAGAGGTTGCTATCATAACACTGGAAGTCCCTTATTACTGAACTATTGGGGGGGGGGGGAGATGAAGCTCATGATGCAAGAAAAGTTTCTAAGGAAGATTCACTTAAAACACCTTTTCACTGGGCAGAAATTTGTTTCCGTAATTAAGCTTGCCCTATTCTCTCTCCCCTTTTATTTCTTTCCAACTCTTTGCTATTTATTTCTTGTTAGTTCTTGGAGAAAGTTGTAGGTGAGAGTGGATGAAATTGAGTTTTTTAAAAATATTGCAGACATTTGTTAAATAAAGGACAGTAACATTTGCAAATAAAAGACACATAAAACAACAGGAACACAGTGTTGTTATTAAACAGACTGTCACCATAACAGCCTGAAAACAACTAGCTAAAAGGCTGCAGAAAAAAGTGCAGAGAGCTAAGCAGTCTGCTGTTCAACAAATCCTATGATGAAAGATCTCCCCCAAACAGATCAACACCTGTTTACAGGACAATCACGTTTGCCACCAGTACACCAGAACCATAATGGCATTTCCAGCAGCAAACATGCAAAGCATAAACAACATGGTGCCTCAAACACCTTTTATGTGTAAGGACCTAGTTTTGTCATTCACGCTTTATGTAGACAGTAAGCTACAAACATAACAAAAACCTAAACACACACAGGACAGACACACAAATCCACAGTCCAACCTGTTTGCATTGGCTTGTCTAGACACTTCCTCGAATCTTTTCACTCTTTTCCTAATTGCATCAGCATCAGGTGAATGATGATGACCTGCAGGCCCATTAGGAACTCCTGGATGAACTCCAGGTGGAAGTCCTCTGTAGATAAATACGTAATTTTCATTACTTTTGTCTAGTGCTGCATGTTCTCTGCTTCTGAATGAAGGCAAACATACCTGTCAACAGGCTCTGGAGCTTGCTTTTCTCTCAGTTCAGTCTCTTTTCCCTCTGCTATTTTAATGTTTTCCCTTTGTTGTTGCATCTGATCAAAAATAGCATGATAGTGTTCATATAGTCCTCGAGCTAGCACAGGTGAAGGCACCACACCTCCTCCGCCACCAAAACACTGAGCCTACAAATTTAACAACATGCTCTTATATTATGATTCAAACAAATACTGTCTGATTCTAACACACACTAGCTGCTCTAGTTGTCCTGAAGAAGACAGCACAGTCAAATTCAGAAATTCTAATTTTAAAATGCACAATGTGACACTGTTTATACTATAGCCTTCTGCTATTTGGTCATTTAAATAAGTGTCTGTTCATAAGTCTAAGAATTACTTGGTATGATACCGAATTCTTTGGTAAGATGTTGAATTCTAGTAATACAAAGATGTGCAGATATGTGCTCACATATTACTCAAAACCATCATGTAGCTTCCTTGGAAAAACAGTTACTATAGTACCAACATCTAAAACACTCTGAAGAAATCTATGTGAATTCATTTCACCATCTACTCTAGTAGACACCCCTTCACGTTAAAACATGTAGCAATTTAATGTCTGATGTAGTAAATATTATTGATCAATACAATAGCTTCTAGGCT
Source organism: Gekko japonicus (assembly GCF_001447785.1). Classification (NCBI taxonomy): domain Eukaryota; kingdom Metazoa; phylum Chordata; class Lepidosauria; order Squamata; family Gekkonidae; genus Gekko; species Gekko japonicus. Next base: position 142,856 of record NW_015169191.1, on the reverse strand, counting down.
CTTTCCAGATGCCCTACATGGTCATTCACTGGAACGTGTAACATATGACACATACCTTGGACTCAAGTGAGGCATTTCTCACTTAGAGCACATCCCCTCCCATTACATAGCCCAGAGCTACATTTAACATAGGCTGAAAGGCAGGCACTTGCAGATTTGAGGAGCCTGCTGAGGTAGACCATTGAGTGGACACAGCATGGTGTCTCATGCCATCCCCCTTCTAGCATGTCACCAAAGGGTCAGAACAGTGAAAACAGCTGAAATTGCCACAGATGTTTGGTGTATTAGCAACTGAAATTCCTTTGAAGGAAGGCAACACTCTGCAGGTAACTGAAAGGGATAGAAAGGCTGCTGATGTATCCCACAGCTGCTACCAACCTTGGCTTCACCACTTCCACCTGCACTGAGCACATTCCTCCATCCCTGCTCCCTGGCTCTGTTTATTCGATCCATCTAGAAAGGAAAACAAACTGAATCCAAACATTGTTAAAGAAAGTCAAACCTCACAACAAAAAGCAAGAAGTCAAGGTATCTTTACCTTCTCTTTCTCAAGTCTTCTCATTTGTTCTACCTTCATGAAACTGATCTGTAAAATGAAATATCAGAGCATGTGAACTGAGAAACTAAGCTACCAAAAAGCCACAGTAACTCACAAAACACTCATCAATTCTGTTTTTAAAAAACAATAAAAATACCTGTTAGCAGAGACAAACTCTTCACTATTTTCTAATTTACCTGTTCTCTCTGTCGTTTTTCCTTCTCAAAAATTTCTAGCCTTTTCTTTTTAGCAGCTTCCTGAAAAGTAAATACAAATTTAAACTCTAAAATCATCATTTCATCACAGTTAGATCAGGATGGTTAGGACATGAAAATATGTTCCAGGAAAGAAAAAAAGGTTAGAGAGTATCTAATAAGGAGGAAAGGTTTGAAGGTTTCATTTGATATTTAAAAGTTCTTAGCTTAATTTTTTTTCTCCTTTAATCTCTTTATACCTCAAACATTTTCCTCCTTTCTTCTCCTGGTTTCCCTTTCTTCACAGGAGATGGACAGGCCTAAACAAATTGAAACTATAAATTAGAACGAGTACATATTGTTTGTTCTAGATGACAATTCTTGAGAGTAGAATCTATGAGGGAGTATATCTATGCTGTTAATTTTTAAGACTTTACAGAGCCTATTATAGCCCAAACCTATGCGAGTTTGCTCAGAAGTAAGCTCAACTTTGTTCAACGTGGCTTATTCAGAGACAACCTTGCATCATACAACACAACCCTACACACATTCACTTCCAGGGGTCATAGTGATTTCAGTTAAATTTTACTTCCTGGTAGGCACACATAGGATTAATATCAGAATCATAAAGAAATGTTTTGCTTAGAGAATTAAAATCTATGTATTGCCTTTATTAGGGTAACCAAAATGATACAAAAAATTGTACAAGCTTTTAAGCTCATTAGAACTCTTCATCAGGCCAGATGTTAAAAGAAAAATTTAGGGGAGAAAAAAGCAGATTTTTTTCAGGCCATGATTTTAAGGCCTGATCTTATAAGCATTTGGTTTGTGCAGGCTTTTGCTCTTCTGCCACTTATCTGCACAACAGTATGGCTAAAACCCAATTACTCACCAGACAACATTTAAGCTAGGTTTTGAGTTATAGGACATGAAAGAAACAGCAAAGCACTTTTGTAATGTAGCTGGTCTACTGCAGATTGTCTTGAAGTTGTCAAATAGATGTTATAGTTCTTTAGCACAACACAAGACAACACGAGGGGAAATTTTCCCAACTGAATATGGTTCCAACTCAATACAGTTCCAAGTAGGTTTTCTATTAAAAGATGCATCCCCATGTCTCAATAAGTCCCTAATCATAACTATTAAGAGTGCTCTAATGAGAACAACTGTATTTCATAACTATTTATTGGATAACGATGATAAAACAGCAAATGCAAGAACTGTAGCTACTGATTTCACACATATTAGAATATTTCAAATTTCAAAAATATAGCTAAGTATTTTGCAAACAGGCAAAAAAACATACAACCACCATTGCCTTTTTATCATGTGGGAGAACATCAAGTTACTTACTATTAAAGAATACAAATTTTGAAAAGGTATTAGACAAAATTCTCACCTTGGATTAAGAATTCTGTCTATATAAAAACGTGTGAAGTCACCTCCAAAATACTTCCCTTAAGCCACACATTATGGTCTCTTATATTTATAGCTTGCACATTCTTGCCCACACTTCGTAGCATTAACTGGGGCCACCTTGGACACCTTGCATATGACCATGCACTGCAACCCAGTTGTGCTTGTTGACATAAATTATATATTTACTTAGATTATTTATAGTCCACCTTTCTCAATGAGACTCAGTGCAGATTATACAATGTAACTTAATACAGTCAGCAGGATGAGACATATGGTATACAAAATAAAAAGACAGGACACTGCAGAACTATCCATTCAGCATGCAGTGTTCACAGCTTTTCCACTGGTGAAAAATGGAATGATGGGGTTCTCTCTGCCACCAAAAAGGCGGTGATGGGGAATCATAGGGTCTGCATGGACAAGAGACATGTGAGATGGGACCAGTAGAAAGGAGGAATTACTGGGTGATACTGAATGAAAAAAGCCGGCTGGATCCAGCCCTTCCCATTCAAGAAAATATACTTTTATTTTCTTATTGAATCTTTTTCCTCACCTGTCTACATTTAAGCAAAGGCTTCTCATAGTACTTTTTAGCTCCACTCCCAGGTTTTTTAAAGGTTAAAGGCACTCCATACTTAGCAGCAGGTTTGGTAATTTTCTGAGCAGGTGCAGCGGAGGCCAGGTTTTGTCCTTGAGCTGGTCTCTTTACTACATGAGAAAGGGGGAGGGGGAAGACACTGAAGATTACATATCTGAATATAATTGCAAAGCTGTGTTCCTGTAGAAATCTCCCTCAAGACAGATGACATGACAGATCAGATTTAGCCTTGGCTGTTCTGAGCCAAGTACACACCTAGTTTGGCATAATACTGGTCTGCTTGTCCATTTTAATACCAAAGAAAATGGAAACTGCTTTTAATTTTCCCATTATGCTGATAAAACAAAATATTCCTTCAAACCTAAGATGCCCTCCTCATACACAGAAGGCACTATAAATCTTGCAAAGAGGACTGTATTGCAGAATACTTTATGCGTAACCCTTTAATGGTATATTGGGCCATTTCAAATTATTAGTTGGCAAACAAAATGGTCAGATATGGCAACAGAGGTCCATCCATGACCTCAATTTCAAAACTAGTTTTCTAGAGGATCATTGTTATTTACTTAAAACATTTATATCCCACCTTCTCTTTTTAGACTCAGAGCAGCTAGCAATGCAACAAGTGTCAAGAACTCAACTATGTAAGTCCATGAACAGGATAAGAACAAACATGCAGATTATTGCTTTCCTTTATACAGAAGCTAACAGGCACAAAAAATTATAACAATACAATAAGGACCTTGATTAACTCATCATGAAGTCTACATTATATAACTCATCACGAGGCCGATATTATTATAAATAAATAAATTTTATAAATTTATTATAAATAAATATTATATAACCATGAGAGAGGTTTTAAAAATACACTACTTTTTAACTTGTTCATTAATGATTTGGAGATGGGAGTAAGCAGTGAAGTGGCTAAATTTGCGGATGATACGAAGTTGTTCAGGGTGGTGAAAACCAGTGAGGATTGTGAGGCACTCCAAAGGGATCTGTCAAGGATGGGCAAGTGGGCGTCAACATGGCAAATGGGGTTCAATGTGGCCAAGTGCAAGGTGATGCACATTGGAGCCAAAAATCCCAAATATAAATACACATTGATGGGGTCTGAACTGGCAGAGACTGAGCAAGAGAGAGATCTTGGAGTTGTAGTAGATAACTCACTGAAAATGTCGAGACAGTGTGTGACTGCAATAAAAAAAGCCAATGTTATGCTGGGGATTATTAGGAAGGGTATTGAAAACAGATCAGCCAATATAATAATGCCCCTATATAAATCAATGGTGAGACCTCATTTGGAATACTGTGTGCAATTCTGGTCACCACACCTTAAAAAGGATATTATAGCTTTGGAAAAAGTGCAGAAAAGGGCAACTCGAATGATAAAAGGGTTGGAACACTTTCCCTATGAGGAAAGGTTAAAGCGCTTAGGGCTCTTTAGCTTGGAGAAAAGACGACTGAGGGGTGACATGATCGAGGTTTATAAGATTATGCATGGGAAAGAGCAGGTAAAGAAAGAGGTACTTTTCTCCCTTTCTCACAATACAAGAACTCGTGGGCACTCCATGAAACTGCAGAGCGGTCGGGTTAGAACGGATAAAAGGAAGTACTTCTTCACCCAAAGAGTGATTAACACATGGAATTCACTGCCACAGGAGGTGGTGGCGGCTACAAGCATGGACGGCTTCAAAAGGGAATTAGATAAGCATATGGAGCAGAGGTCCATCAGTGGCTATTAGCCACAAGGTATAGATAGATAGATAACGAACATGAAATTGAGCAAACTTCAGATGGCAGCGGAAGATAGGAGGATCTGGCGGGATCTGGTCCATGGGGTCGCGAAGAGTTGGACTCGACTGTGCGACTGAACAACAACAACATAGATAGGGGCTCTGGGGCAAGAGATGCTCTGTCTTCTTGGTGCTTGGGGGGGGGTCAACAGTGGGAGGGCTTCTAATGTCCTGGCCCCACTGGTGGACCTCCTGATGGTACCTGGTATTTCTGGCCACTGTGTGACACAGAGTTTTGGACTGGATGGGCCTTTAGCCTGATCCAACATTGGCTTCTCTTATGTTTTTAGCTGCTGTCATCTACATTTTCACAGTTTGGGGATCAGGTTAGGGTATACCGGCAAATTCTCTCTAATCACATCTAAAGATAATTTTTCCCCATACATTACCTGGTGCAGCATGCTGTCCAAACTTTTGCAATACTTTATGGCTGAATTCTTCTGCAATAAGCTAGAACAATAATGTTATGTTAGCAGCTAAAACAGTTGCATGCATTATTACAAAGTTAGAATATTTATAGGGACAGCTGCATCTTGACAGATGCTAATGTATTCCTACATCTGAATGCTGTTTACTGTTTAGGAAATGGAGCTCAAACTAGAATCAAACCCAATTTTATTGAAAATAAGCTAAAGGAACTACTTAAAAAGTACTGATACGGCAATAAACCAGTCTGAATTACAACTGAAAGTCCTACAAGCTGTTTAATAAGAACATGAACCACTTGCCTCAATCCAGAGGCCCATTACCTACAAACCTTAATGAACAAGTGGAATTCTAGCATAGAACGGATTTCAGCCTCTGCCATCTGGGTATGATTTCTGCACGTATACATACAACCAACACTGAGATGGCAGCGACTCATGAAAGACTTCTTATTAGAACTGCCATGTGCACACTGGTGAACCTACGAAATTTTGAATTAGTGTTTTATAGCATCTAAATACATATTCTGCACTATAAGGGGAGAAAATGGCTAAAGGAAATATCTAGAATGGTACCAAGCTTTCGCAACTCAGTGACAGAAATTCATGCAAAATGTTGCCATCACATTCATACCTCACCCACATTTCCAACACCTGCTGTTTGGATATTGTTACAGTGGTATCACGGTTAGAGTACAGGACTAAGATTTGGGAGACCTAGATCTGAATCACTAGTCCATCATGGAAACTCACTGGAGGACTCCAGAACAATCACTATTTCTGAGCCTAGCCTAGTTCACAGGCTTGTTGCTGTTGTGAAGATAAAATGAAGAAGGGGTCCCCATTGGGGAAAAAAGCAGGGCAAAAAATAAATATCATTAATCACTATTGTTTTATTCTTCACTGTAAGCAATTTACAAATGCAGTACTAAATCACTCCTCCAGTATGTATGTACATACGTATGCACATTAAAGGTAAAGGTTCCCTTGCTCGAAAGCCAGTCGAGTCCGACTCTAGGGTTGCGGTGCTCATCTCCATTTCAAAGCCGAAGAGCCAGCACTGTCCGAAGACGTTTCTGTGGTCATGTGGCCGGCATGACTAAACACCAAGGCGCACGGAACGCTGTTACCTTCCCACCGAAGTGGTACCTATTTATCTACTTGCAATTTCTTGCTTTCGAACTGCTAGGTTGGCAGGAGTATGCACGTTGCAAAGCACTTAAAATGGATTTTCAGAAGAGCTTCTAGAACTGACTTCTTTCTAAATATACTTGTAAGAAAAAGCCCATTACCGTACCTGTGGTGTGAGAAATTTTTCAATGCGTTTAGCTATAAAATTTTTCTCCAATATGGAGTTGACTGATGGTCTATCCCTAGGATTTCTCTTAAACAATTGTGAAGTTAGATTCCGGAGTTCATACGAATAATGTACAGAAACAGGTGGAAATGATCCAGAGATTATCTTGAGTACCAAATTCTTCATATTTCCAGCTTCAAACTAGAGAGATAGAGACAATTTGTACTCATCAGAGAGCAGCAATTAATTACCACCACAACAAGGGACAACTAGACTTTACACCTCCACATAATTCAGAAATATTTTAAAATATTTGAAAAAGTTGTCTCAACTTTCATTCCACATCAAAATTGAACCTATCACGTTGCCATACTAACCCCATCTCTTCTAGCACAGAGGGACAGAAAATAAAGAACAAACAGCTGCTTGTCACAGGCAATTAAATAACGGCTCCAAGTACTGCAAGATAAACATTTTCTCAGGAACTGGTGAGGTGAAGTCAGTGTGGCGTAGTGGCTATATAAAGGGTTGGCTGAGGACCTAAGAGACTGGGATCAAATCACCATTCTGCCATGGAAGCTTTCACCAGTCACTGTCTCTTTAATTAAACTATCTTGTGAGAATAAAATTATGAAGAGGAGAATGATGTTATAAGCCAATTTGGGTCTTCACCGGGGAGTAAAGCGGAACATGAACATATAAACTCAGAATGCTCACTGGATGACCATGAGCTAGTCACTCCTTCTCAATCGAGTCTTCCTCATAGGGCTGACTGAACATATTTGACTGAGTCCAGCCCTTCTGCTGAAGGAAGAAGGGATCATTTTCAATTAACCCACGAATAATGCCTAGCTCTGTTCCTCTTTGGCTCTGGAAGCAATGCTGAAGGAGCCAACCCCTAACACCTGAAAGAGGTAAATTCATTCTAAAAGTTTTCTAAAATGTTTACTTACTGCATGTTTCAGTGTACACATTTCGTAGAGAACACAACCAAGAGCCCATATGTCACTAAAGAAGAAAACAGAGAATGTTAGTGTGCACTGACCCAGACCTTCCCAGTGTACTAGTTAAGTCTTGAAACTTGGGCCTAGTTTACATCTTCTTAAATAAACTATTCCAGGAGTTCATGCATTTCAGTGGGGGCAAATTCTCCATACATCTTTTGGCGCTTCCAAGCCCATGGAAATCCACAAGGACACGGCTTACTTGTGTAGGCTGTACAATAAATGCACCTCAAGCTCAAAAAGCAGCCAGAAGTGAAATGTGAATAGAATGCCTGTAAGGAGCTTCTGTTGCACTGCTTCCTGAGTAATGATGATGGCGCCAGCAGACACTATGTCTTTATCCTCTGCAGGAAGGAATTCTAAAAGCATCCTTCTCAAAACACGCAAAGAACACTAATCTCCACTAATCATCTGGATTATGCTTAGACCAGCCTTATTCTATGGCAAAATAAATCAGCAATTATATCAACAGATTTTGGGCACTGTTAAATGACATCAAGTAGATAAGTATTAAACTGATCTACTTTCGCTGCAATAGACACTTTATACCCAAGCAGAAAAATTTAGACTGGACCTAGGTTGGCACATCTTGGTGATTATGGAAAGTGTTCTAAGAAACAAGATGGTGGAAAATGGATACTTCATAAATTTTGGCAGATAACATTCTACATAATTTTGGGCATACATAACTTTGATTTGCCTCTATCCCACAATTGTAAATGAGATGAAGTAGAAGTGTTCTAGCTTATGCACTTTGATACGAGTTTGACAGAAATAAAGCAAAGCTAAATAAAAGTCAGGGTAAGGTCTATGCTAAAGAATACCTTTTATTGTTGTAAGGCTTGTTCTCACAGATTTCAGGTGACAAGTAATAAGGCGTTCCTATGCAAGTTCGAGCAAGCTCCACTGTACTAAAATAAAATCAGAAGAATTATTAATGAATTAAAATGCTAGACAGTATTGCGATAACTGGAAAAATATTTGAATGTTACCTATTGAGCACTCTAGCTATTCCAAAGTCTCCCAGCTGTATTGTGCCATCTTTGGTTAAAAATATATTCTAAAGTCAAAAGAGAAAAAAGTGAGTAGAAGACCAACAAGAGCATAGTCTTTGTAACAAGAACATACTCTATGCATCTTAACATAATTGCCACTTTCAACCAAAGTTTAATAGTGGAAAACACTCTTGGTTAAAAGCACTTTAACAAACATGGCAAGAAAAATTACTTACTATATCAAAAGACACATTTGAAAAAAAAAATCAAGATAATGTTCTTCTGCTAAATGTAACCAAAGTCCTTATTTTCACATACTACCAATGAGGTGATAAGGTTGAGTCTGAAATATACCACTGCAGATTGCAGGCAGGAACTCCCTGACATACTACTTTCTATAGGGGGGGGGGGTATGGTGTACTCAGTCCATATGACCTGGACTGCACTCTAAAGTGGTACAGTCCAGACCACAGATATATCACTGTATCGGATGCTTATGAGAACAAGGCCCAAGTCTTTCCATTAGAAAACGGAAATTTAACAGTTTCTCCTGCCTACCTGTGACTTTATATCTCGATGCAAAATCTTTCTATCATGTACATGTTTTAACGCTAAGCAGATCTGTACAAACCAATCCATGATCTAAAATTAACAATAAAGACAACACTTGTTAGAAAAATGTATCTTCAAACATGGAGAGTAGAACAGCTATAAATGCATACTCTGATGTTCAAGTTTAGTGGCATACAGTTTCCTTTATTCATTTTTTCCTCATACAGTTTCCAGTTGTACAATTTCCTAACATTAAGGATGAAAGATTTTGGTTATCATTGTAAACTTGATCAATTCCGGAAATATATCATAAGGTATTTTGGATGGGATCGAAAGGACTGAAAGCACAGTTTCACTTGTAGAAGAGATCCCTTCCATCTCTCCTTTCTTGCTGCAGCTTACTGCTCTCAATAAAATACTGCTTCTAGAAGCTGGGGACTCTCATGAGCAGTGTAATGTACACGTCTGCCATAAGAAGGGGGAAAGTGGCAAAAATCATGCCCCCTACACGCATTTCCACTAGCAGATGACGACTTTGGCTCCAATCATGTTGTAGCAGCACCCTATATTACACGTGTTGTACCGAAAATAGTTTAAACACACATTTAAAGCCTGTCTTTCCATCCCAAATTGGATCCTTAAGAACGGTTACACTAGTTTAAAACACAGTAAGTACAACGTTACCCACAATAACCTAATACAATTAAAAACAGCCTTTATGTAGGAGAAAAAATTACTGCCTACCATAAACAATCTTAAACAGTCTCAAAGCAGTAGTCCAACATATTAGGCCCACAGCACCATAGGCAATATATAAGGACAGACAACAAACCCAACTGATTGCACAGCCACATAAAGCCTGCATCACTTTTATGAACAAGACAGACCCTATACCACCATGTGCAAGGCCTGCAAGTGATATGTATAACTATGTTGGGAATGTAGGAAATAAAGTGCTACACATGTTATACTCTTTGCCAATGCTTTATCTTTTTCTTTTTTTGTATTTTTTCATATGTGCATATCTGTGCGCGCGCATGTACCTGGAAGTCACGGCAACCTCTGGTGACTGACACGTACTGGAAGCCTGGAGGATATTCAGAGGTGGCTGAATAAAGCCTTCCCCCACCTCCCATCTCTAGTATTTCAAGGAGGTCTCCCACACAAGTACTTGCCGGAGTTGACCCTGCCCAGCTTCCGAGATCGGGCTTGCCTGGGCTACCCAGGTCAGGGCAATACGTTCTGTTACCTCAAATGCTGGAGAAGGATCACCACCAACTGCAATTCCCTGGGCAGGTAAATGGCATAGTGTTGGATTTTTCTTGGTGTTCTGGTCTTACACAAGACTTAAACCACAAGACAGAACTGCTAATGCACTTGCTATACCACTGTATTTCTGCAGTCTAACACACAGCAGACCAAAAACTATGGCGGTAGCAGGAGTACAGGTAGGACTGTCAACAGCCTGGTGAGAAGATGCCCTGCCCCTAGAGGCCTAACTGGATGTTATTACCTCCATGTCATGAAAACTCCAGCTGTCCATTTGCACACATTAAGCTTCTACTGAAGAGAGAGATTTTTCTTCCTTTAGGCTGTTGGCAACCCTAAGTACAGGGAGCTGCTATTATTTATTTGAAAGATAGGCCACGGGCAATTACTGCAAGCCGCAGATGCAGTTACATGGCTACTACTACAGACCAATATAGTGGACATATACAAGGCAGAGATTATCAAGCAGTAGACCCCAAAGCCAGTTACCTGGTCTTCTGAAAACAAGACACCTTTCTGTGCATTAATTTTCTTGAACAGATCTCCTCCTTCGCAATAATCCATCACTATGTAAAGACAGCCACTTTCTACAAATGAAAATATCATGAAATACATTTTTGTTAGTAGTGAACACAAGAAGCAGCTGCTTAATTTTTTTTTTTTTGGGGGGGGTCTAATTTCCCAACAACACTTATTTTCCAACTCAGTTCAAGAGATGGGAGACTTACAGCTTGATCTTAAACATGTTCAGAATTCTTACAGATTTCAGCATGACTTTATTCTAAGCAAGCATGCATGAAACTGTAGAAACTGAAAATCATGACACCGAGAAATAGTTATGCAAAGCATAAAGGATGATGATGATGATAATAATGATGATAATAATAATAATAATAATAATAATAATAATAATAATAATAATAATAATAATAATGTTTTCCCCTTCAGTCAAATTGACATTTTCATACTTAATACACATGCTGCGTCTTAAAACCTAACCTTCAAATGATTCTCTGTACAGGACAATATTCGGATGTTTCATGTTTGCCAATACAGCAACTTCTCGCCTTGATTCTTCTCTCTCTTTGTTTGACATCTTAAAAACACAAAAATATATTTCTTAGAAAACAAATATACGAGATCTAGTCTGTGAGCCAAGAGCCAAAAATGGACATATTGGTATCAAGTAAGGTGGCAAAACTTCTTTTAAGTTTTTTCTGAAAGGTGTATTACATTTTAATGCAACAGCCTGTTCTGATGGTACTTTAAGCTTTTCATGATGTCATCAAGATGGCCAAAGTCATTTCCCTACTTGTTCTAATTTGAGCTAGTGAACCAAACTACCAATTTCAAATTTTAGAGCACTGTGGGAAAGCTAATAAATTCACTTACTAATATCTAACACCTGTAATGCCTGTATCCATTATCATTTTTGTGATATAAGTCATAAATCAAAGAAAGAAGCTGGCATAATAGACCCCCTGGTCTTAGGCCCCGTAAGTGGGGAGAGGTGACAAATATATCAGACACTTATACCTTTGTCTTTTGCCTTTCCGATGAACCATACCATGAAGCAATTCATTCTGATATGCCACATTAGGTACATGAGAACCACATTCTATGTGATTTCTATCCAACGTAACTGGATAACAGGGAACTTTGTGTTACTGCAAATAAATATATTTTCATTCTTTTAGTTCAGCAATTGCTCAATATGCTCATGCTTTTTATCTACAGACCTTACATTATCATTTCACAACTGCTAGCATCTCCCCCCCCCAACTATTTGTAATGTTCATCACAGAATCATAGAATCAACAGAGCTGGAAGAGGCCATACAGGCTATCTAGTCCAACCCCCTGCCCAATGCAGGATCAGCCTAAAGCATCCCTGACAAGTGTTTGTCCAGCTGCTGCTTAAAGACTGCCAGTGATTCCACTGTTGAACAACTCTTACTGTAAAAAAGTTTTTCCTCATATCCAGCTGGTACTTTCCTGCCCTTAATTTAAACCCATTATTGTGAGTCCTATCGTCTGCTGTCAACAGGAACAGCTCCCTGACCTCCTCTACGTGACAGCCCTTCAAATATTTAAAGAGAGCCATCATGTCCACCCTCAAACTCCTCTTCTCCAGACTAAACATTCCCAAGTCCCTTAGCATTTCCTCATAGGGTTCGGTCTCCTACGTGAGTGATTTCACTGAAATAACTGAAATAATCTGAGTCCTCAAGTTCAACTGCAAAGTCCACATCTGAGGGGGGTTTGGGGTGTGTGGGTGTGTGTTGCTACATGTCTCTAATTTACACACAGCAGTGCAAATAGTAAGACCACGGGACAGGCGTGACTGGTTTGACAGATGACAGGAATTCATACACGTGCATAACATCTCAAAAACTGCAACTGGTGCAGGTAGTTCACGCATCCAATCAACAACAAGATTGCCATCCATAATCTTTTGTCCTAGGTACATTTGGCAGGCTTTGCAAACGGTGTCTTTAAATTCCTGCCTGCCAGTTGACCCTGAGTGTGTGCATGAACAAGCAATCTTTGTATGGTGGCAGCTGGCTGGACTCCACCTCTGGACAACTGGCATTAAAGAAGTTCATAAGACTTGTTCATTTACAGAAGTAGTGCAACTATTTGGAACATACATTTGATAGGTGAATTGCTGTACCTTCTCGAACAACTCAGTAGAGATTTCCCGTGTCTTCTCTAGGTGAATGAATGTCTCCCACTAGACTTTTCTCAGTAGACTCAAAAGAGTGAATTTACCCTGAACTGAAAAAATCACTCACTCACATTGTCACAGTAGAATGTGAGTAAGAAAAGAGTAAGAATCCAGTAACACCTTAAAGACTAACAAAAATTTGTGGTAGAATATGAGCTTTCATGAGTCACTGCTCACTTCTTCATGTCTTTAAGTTGCTGCTGGACTTTCTCTTTTCTGCTGCTGCAGACAGACTAACATGACTACCAATCTTGATCTATCACATTGTCACAGCCAGTGAAGGCACATAGTCCAATCATGACAACAGACATGTTCTGTCCAAGGAAACTTCTGTGTTTGCTTATGTCAGTCAATCCTGTGTGACTCTTTATCCTGCATTTAATGAACACGGGCCATGTAAATCCAAGCATTGTATGAGTACATCTGCATCTCCTGAAACTACAGATTTTGTCCCACGCTTTGCTGCATGTAATGCATGCAGCAACACCCTACTGTCAACTCTTCTTGAGTAGACCTCAGCTCTCATACCTCTTCCCAAAAGTCTCTGGTGATCTTGAAACAGACTTAATCACTTGTTGCACAAAGTGTTTTTTCTCCCAACCCCATGTACTTAGGCGTCCTCCACTGTTGCATCAATCACTTGATGAGATCATATTTGTTAGATGAACTGCAGCTAAAAACTGTTGTATTTTTTGAACTGGTGTAGAATTCCTCAGCACACAAACACTTGTTCTTCCCTTGTAACTTTCAGCATTTTTATAGAAGTTTCCAGTTATACATCAAAAACAACATCTATCCTTTCACTATGGATTCCCATAAAGCAAAACACAGAACATAGGTTCTGCTAGCAGTTCAAATGTCTTCTCATTGTCCTTCCTCTTCTGCACTAAATTCATTCTATCAGTGATGCAGGTACATGGGACTGGTATGTTTTCTGCCAGAGATACATTTTTCCAACACTCCGGCAAGCACAGCTGTGTTAGTCTTCTGGGTTGATCCATCTGCAGCTGCAGGTGCCCAAAGCAAAAGTCCCAGAAGGTGAGCTAAGACATTTCACATAAGCAGCAGTCCTCTTTGGACAACAAAGAGCATATGCCCAAGGAGCTTTTGGTCAGCCTTGAGATCAACTTCCTTGGTTTTACCGTAACTGCATTCTGTCCATATGCTGACACTGAAAATGTACTCAGGTTCTGCTTGGACATCTTGTTATGAAAATGAGTAGTTGTAGAGTTTACTCCCAAACGCATCTTGTTAAATTCCAAATATGCTGTTTTTCCAAATTCATGAGCTATGAGAAAATCCCTGGAAACGTAGCGTTAGGGGTGGGTGGGTTCTAAACCAGTGAACAAGCTAGCCAAATCTGCCTGATCTTGGCTCACTGGTGTCAGCTAGTTGTTCATCAGCTCAACCTTTTCCTTGCTTTTTCCCCCTGTTCTAGCCAGGTGGGAAATTGCATGTGCAATCTTACTGCTGCATTGACCAGTCATGCCTCTTCTACAAAAACATACACCTGTATTCTGATGTGAGATAGTACTTATCAACAGCTCCTGTACTGAGAATAAATTCCTTTGTTACTCCTGGTAGTTGAGTGTCTTTGTTCTTCTATTGTCTGGTCTACAGGAAACCACTCAAAGGGATTGGTCCTAACTGCACTGAAACCCCACCTTGTGTGAAATAGTAACGTATGTCTGGGTGTTCAAAGGGAAGAGTGGTCATCTGAGCATAACACCATGTCCGACTGGAGATTGTGGGGG
>NW_015169191.1:108167-127905 GCF_001447785.1 Gekko japonicus | reverse complement strand
GGGGGGTGGAGCTGGGAGATGGAAGGGGGTGGGGGTAACAGGAACCAGTCAGCCGGGGAAAGGAACGACCTGAGCTCTGGCACCCATCCTAAGACCAGAGGGAGCACCTTCGAAAGAGCTGAAATCACGGCAGAGGGCAGGGATGTAGGATGGGTGTCAGACCTGCCTCACACTATGGAAGGTAGCAGGCATAATTCAGTCTGCCATAGGTGAAGAACCATGGAATCACTGCCTGGTACTTATGTTCTTAATCCTGTCCAAGCCATGGTAGAGCCCCAGCTGGGCTCCACTTGTCAGTCACAATATTGGTGCTATTGATATTAGATATTAGTAACTGAATTTATTAGCTTTCCCACAGTGCTCTAGAATTTGAAATTGGTCACTTGGTTCACAAGTTATAGCTCAAATTAGAAAAAGTAGGAAAATGACTTTGGCCATTTGCTGACATCATAAAAAGCTTCAGCTACCAATCAGAATGGGTTTTGTATTAAAATATAATACACAGATGTACACCTTTCAGAAAAACTTAGAGAAGTTTTGCCACCTTACTTGATACTGACATCTGGTCTCGCCCATGAACTAATCATACCATTTTAGGAATTAAAAATCTCAGAAACTCACCTTGGATATATTGATCTCCTTAATAACATATTGTTTGCCATTTTCCTTTGCTTTCACCAGAATTGCTTTACCAAATGATCCTTCACCAATCTTTTGCACCTTAATATACTTGTCCATGGTATTTTCCTAAGGCATCCTTATTAGTAAGCTAAGGAGAAAAAAAGTGCTGTTTAATTGAATAACTGATTAGCCATTTAGTTTCTGCCAGATCTAGTCAAGCAACCCAAGGCATTTTCAAAGGCACTTTTTTTTTTTAATACCATCACCATTTTCCCCCACAGTAGGGTTTTTGAATCTATTAGTGTCCTTATTTCTGGTTCAGCTAAGCTCTATAGCAGTTGGCATCTGTCTTCATTCCACAATTATCATTGTGGAGTTTTCCTCAATTCAGAAATTTGTACCTGCTACATACCAGGAAAATACAAATCAAATCAAAAACTCAAATCACAAAAATATTTCTACTTCCTAAAGAAACACTTTTTCATTTCTCAGTTGTGCAATCTGATCATACATACATTTATTTAAAAGTAGGTCCCCATGAGTTCATTGAAGGACTGGGGAGTTAACTGCTCTATAATGTAGGAAGGAATTTGTCCCATTGACTTCTGTGAGGTCTTCACTTGAGAAGGACTATTTTTTGTCCATAGAATCTTGTGGGTAGCCATGTTAGTCTGTAGTAGCAGCAGAACAAAGTTTGAGTCCAGTGACACCTTTAAGACCAGCAAAGATATTCACCTTGAATAAAACTCTATTAAGTCTTAAAGGTGTCACTGGACTCAAACTTTGTTCTATTTTTGTACACTTACTTGGAATAAGCCTCACTCAACTCTATGGGACCTACTTCCCAGTAAACATGCTTAGAGCTGTTTGCTTAAAATAGTTTCCCCAACTGATTTTGACGGGGAAAACCTGACAGGAGAGACACATGCTATTGGATTAAAATGATTTGGACCCCTTTGAGTGCAGTATTGGCCTGGCTTGGAGACTGAAACTACCTTGGGGCTCTGGTGGAGAATGGTCACCAAGAAATAGATAAGAGGTGTGTAATCGTGACAATTCCTCTTGATCTCTCTGCAGATTTTGGACTACTGTCCCTCGTAGGGACTTGGAAGTTACCCCCTTTGCTGTGGTTCAGCTCTTTCCCAACTGGCGGATATCAGAAGAGTACTCGAAGGGGAAGACCTCTGCTTTGCACCATGGGAATATTGTGGGAATGGGGATGGAGCAGAGTTAGTATCATCAGCATACAGCTGACACCCCTCTGTTTCTCCTTTTGTCTAAACCAGATGGGAACATGAACCCCCAAGAAAGTACTCAAGGGTGGTAAGGAGCTGAGCTGAGTCAGAGGGAACAAATGGGAAAAGCTGACGTTGCAAGATCTGCTTATTCTTTAGGATACATAAAGATCAGTGTTATTGTTTGGCAACAGTCCTGGAATCAGAGCTACTTTATGATCCCTGGTGATGCCTGTAGACTGGGGTTACTACACCAGATGACACACTGTACTGCAAGATGCAATTTTGGCCCATCACATATACCTTAACAGCCTGCGGATTAAGTTCTTATATTGTGAGGTACACAGAGCTACCTAGAAAAGTACTCAGAAATGTCTGTTTCTCCACAAGGTGATTGCCCACTGTCTTGCATTGGTACCTGGAATGTATTTCTCCAGCTCTTAAAAGAACTGCACTGGCCATAAGTTAATTTGCAGGCACAATCAAGCATCCCACCTTTGACCTTGAGTATCCTATATACAGTTTGGGTTTGTCCTACTGTAAGAAGCACCTAAACCCAAAGGGAGAGGAAAAATAGCCAAAACATTTTAATCCCAAAGGCTTTCCAGTTTGGTTACTTTATTAAAAAAAATAAAAACACAATTAAACTGCAATAAAGATGGATTAGTTCAACTGTTCTGCGAGGCACTTTAAGAGCTGCCTTGAATGAAAGGCAGGTATTTAATGAGAGCTTTATTACAACACAATAGAAACAGGAAACACTAAAGTTCTTCTAACACCCCTCCCCCTGTATAAGAATGAGCTACCGAGCTACCACCGCTGAAACTGGGTATTTAAGACACACCAGTACTCTTTACATCTTTTTATCCACTTTTAAAGATTATGGAAAAATGAAAACTGGTTGCTAGGTTTCTTTAGGAATCTTAAACCCGTTACTTTAACCGGGTCCTCCAAGCCGTGGCAGCAATTCCACACTAAATAATTCGCGTTTTTTTTAAAAAAAACTACGTATGAACATTCAATTGGAAACCTTATCATTGGATAACGTCAAGAGAGAAAAAGTAGGGATGGGAGGCGACCTCTTACGCGCAGTACCCCACACAGTTAAGGAAGAGGCTTTCTCCTCTCGACTCGAGGCTACCACTGCGGTCTCGGCCTTGACACACCCCTCCCCTGCAACACCGGCAAAGGCAACAAGGTACAACGCGAGATAAATTACTAGGCGCGAGACCCACGAAAGCAACAGCAGCCAAGTCCTGGAAGCAGACAAGACAGAACCGCTTCCTGTTTAAGGAGTCCAACTAAGGAACCGTCAAGTCTTTCCGCGCGTCCCCTTCCCTTTCCCGGAGGAGCAGCTTGTCAATCCCTTCCACCCAACCCCATTACCGTTCTCCCCCTCACCCTTTTCCAGCCGCTTCAACCTAGCCCAAACTACAGCCCCACCCCTTCCGCGCCGCTATAGGCTGGCGAGTTAAACGTTGGGCAGCTATTGGGCAAAAGACGGACCGGAAGTTCGGATGCACCACACAGGGTGTGTTGTACCGATTGCTTACAGGTTCCCCCTGGCAACCCGCGGGAGAAAGACCACGTGACCAACGTGTACGGAATAACGAGGCAGGCACGGAGGGCGGGACGTGGCATTCCGGAGTAAGCGATAGAATGTGTGTGGTTATGCGTGACAGCGCTATGCCTTCTCTCTAGTGTGGTCTCCACATGCAGCGGGAGGAGGGGTCAGAGTGGACTGCACCACTTTAGATTGCAGGGAGAGGGGCTGCATGTTCCAAAATCTTCATAAGTAACCTCTTCGCTGTGAACTGAGAACTAGCAGACAATGCAGAGAGTTTGACTGGGGCTTTTCAGTGTGATATGCTTATTTGTTGCTGTATATAGAGAGTTTTACGTGGGGAAGTGTAAATAAATAAAATGTTAAAAAAGGAAGCCACAGTTGGGAGACGAGGCACGAGGAACGTAGTTTGCCCTTGGCAACTCAGGGGCGCCCGGCGGAGGCGGCAAGAGGCTTTTGCCGGGGAACCCGCGGGCGGGCTCTTTCTGCCCTTCTGGAGGCAAAACCACTTCTCGCGCCTCGTCTCCCAGCGGCAACTCAGGGGCGCCCGGTGGTGGAGGCGGCAGGAGGCCGCGGAAGCTTTCGCCCGGGAACCCGTGGGGGGCGTGGCACGCGGGGGCCGTGGCTCTTTAAAGACCGCCTCTCCCACCCTTCTGGAGGCAAAACCCACTCCTCGCGCCTCGTCTTCCCGGGGTGCGTCTCGCTCCACCTCGAGCAGAGAATGGCCGTCGGGCGACAACCTACCAAATTCCACCAGGGAGAGGGAGGGGAAGAAAGCAAGCAAGAGAGGGACTCGGATCCAGGACTCGAGCGGCGGAGCCAGAGGCACCGATCAATCACACACATGCGCACACGGAGTGCCGAGCTCGCGCCGGCCTTCCCCGGCAGAAGCCGAGGCTCGAGAGGCGGGAAATGGGAAGAAGACAGCCGCCGACGCCGCGGAAAAGAGCCCGGATGACCCACAGTTCTGACGATCACGCTCCCTCACAAACAAACGTAAACCACTCCCCGGTTTAGATCGCTGGCGCCGGCGGCCGTTGGAGCCAACGGCTCGGGTGCACAGCTCCCTCGGTTCACACACTGACGTCGCCAACCCACCGAACAATAACAACGACTGCTGCCGTTCCTGCCCTACGCCGGTCGAGCCGGAGACAGAACCCATAGCGAAGAATGGCGTTCCGGGTTAGCAGGTTAAAAAAACACCCACACATATGAATATAGGCACATTTCCTCCGAAATCCAGTCCTGGCGGGGGGGAGGGAACCCGCAAAACTCGCCGGGGGGCCGGGCCCCGAGGGCCCCACGCAGGCTACGGGCCTTGAATGGGCGTTCTGTGGCTCGCTAGGAATGTGGGGTGCGAAATCTCCGCTGTCCTTTCCAGTGCGGCTGCGTGCGTGGTGTGTGGCGTTGACGCCACTCGCACCTCGCCGAGTAGGGCGGGGCAACGCACCTTAGTGCTGCTGGGTGACCGCCGCTTGGGGGTGGACGGGCAGGATGGGTGGATGACGGCGGGGGATTGTGCGGCTGTCTCCCCGTCTTCCTTCTCGGCTCCTCCCCTCCCGCAGGGACCAGGCCTCTCCGCCCGGCTCAGCGACAGGAGGATGTGTGAGCACCTCTCCGGGGGTCACCAGGCGGCGCCACACGGCCAGGTAGGGCGGATTTCGGCAGAGCGCCGGACTCTGGGCCGGGACAGTGGGGGAGTCATGGGCGGCGATGCCTCGCGCGGGGGGGGGAGGGCGGTGGCGAAGAAAAAAGAGGGGCTCCTCCGTGTGGCTGGGAAAACAGATTGTGGCCTGACGCAGACGCTTGCTGAGACGGGAAGGCGGCGTAGGGTTGAGGCGGTTCTATGGGCTTTCATTGGCGGGGAGAGGGAAAGAAGGAGGCTGGGTGAGACTGCCCTCGTGGATGAGTTGCTTGTTGAGATGCTCATTGCCTCTGCCTGGCTTTGGTGTGGGGCTTGGTTAGCCGGCCTGTCTTCTGCCCGGGATCGACTCACCAAACGCACAGCATCTCTCTGTGTGTGCTCCCGTGTTTCCACCTCACTAATCTGGACCCTTGCTGTGTGCCTCCCCCTTCTCCTTTCCACCCCTTTCCAAAACCAACAGGAAAGGTTTTGCGGTATCTTGCTGGCGGCTGTCATCAGTGGTAAAGGTTTCCATGTTGAATGATTCTGCCCATGCAGCCTTCCACAGAGACTGGAGGCAGTTTCTAAATCCAAGATCATCATCATTTCTAGCCTGTTTTGGGAGAGAAATAG
Source organism: Gekko japonicus (assembly GCF_001447785.1). Taxonomy (NCBI): domain Eukaryota; kingdom Metazoa; phylum Chordata; class Lepidosauria; order Squamata; family Gekkonidae; genus Gekko; species Gekko japonicus. The sequence continues at coordinate 122,228 of NW_015169191.1, read as the reverse complement.
TTCGTAAACGGCTGAAGATCTGTGGCTTGTGTTTTCTGGAGGATTCTAAAACTGGTTCCTCTCATTGGAAGGCTCTATTAAGAACGCACTTTTCTTAAAGTCTTGATGTAGTCCTCTGTCTTCTAGTGGTAGGATAAGGGAAGAAAGGCTGTTGATAGTAATAGCACTGTGATACCCTTGAACTGTCTAGCAAGATGTCAGTGCTGTTTTTTTGTACCATAAATCTAGTTGTAGAAAAGATGCACAGCCCTTTCAGTGTTTGATGATTCAGCAGGTGTGAGTGACTGACACTTGCTGACTTCAGTGCTTAGGGATGTCTATTAGTCTTTGAAGTTCTGCAACCATAGTGAGGGATAGATATGAAGTAAATGTTTTGGACAAGTTAGGGAAGGGGGACTTATTTCACACTGAGCTTTGTAGTAGAGAGTAGCTTCCCAATCTGATTTGGAGACATCAAAGCTTGGAAATTTTTGGATTTTTTCCTGTTATTTTCGAAGGACTTTTTCCTCCCAGTTTTTTCATAGAAATATTTTTCTTTTGGAGTAAGTGAAATGCTTTGAGACAAGGTTTTATTTACTCTAACTATGATTACCTTTATGTAAGGTAGTCTATAGCATTAGCTAATGGTAAGTAGGGGAACTCCCTCCACCACTTTTGTCTTTTAAACATCTTTTATCCCTATTAATAATTCCTTGTATTGCATATTCTGCCCTTAGGCATTTCTAAGATTCTTCCATAATGATACAGCTGTAGTTTTTAAGAATCATATGATTACAGAGCATGAGTTGAGCTTACACAGAAATAGAATAGCTGGCTTTCACTTAAAGATTTAAGAACTGAGAGATTGAAAGCACTATAAAGTATGGCTGCTGAATTCAGTGTATTTCCAGTGAGACAGGCATAATATAAGGTAAAACAACCCTTTTTTACTTTGATATAAAACACTGAAATAATAAAGATAGGCTACGTTTTAATTGGTATGCCGTTCTCTTGAGTTCATAAAGTACTCTGTAACCTAAATCTACTCTAACTTTTTATGGATAAAGAAATAAGTATAGGAAAATAGAGAAACTTTTATGGATAGAGAAAATGTATACATAGAATTACTTGACTTAATATTTAGATTGTATGTTTTCTTCACTAAAATAAAAGTTTTAAGCTGCTGTAAACTATGTTCTCAGACAAGAAGGGCTTTTATCATATACGTAATTCTGGACTTGAACTCTGAACCAGTGTGTGGATAAAAAAAATTGCACAATGGAGTCACGTACCTATGAAACAGCTGTGACAGTGGCAAATAAATGCTGCTACTGTGCTACTATAGCACCAGCTAGCTCACAACCAATCCAGTTGTTCAAGGTAGCCAGCAACTGTTGCCACCAATATCTGAGCCTTTATTGCCTTAAAGTAAAGGTAAAGGTTCCCTTTCTCGAAAGCCAGTCGAATCCAACTCTAGGGTTGCGGTGCTCATCTCTGTTTCAAAGCCAAAGAGCCAGCGCTGTTCAAAGACATTTCCGTGGTCATGTGGCCGGCATGACTAAACTCCAAGGCGCACGGAACGCTGTTACCTTCCCACCGAGGTGGTACCTATTTATCTACTTGCAATTTCTTGCTTTCGAACTGCTAGGTTGGCAGGAGCTGGAACTAGAGATGGGAGCTCACTCCATCATGCGGCACCCGGATCTCGAACTGCTGAACTACTGACCTTCCACAGCCTGCAGTTCAGCATCTTAACCACTTGAGCCACCGCAGCTCCTGCCTTTATTGCCTTAGGAAGAGATAATTAGCAGTGATACATTTGCCAACTTTTTAATGATAAAATATTGAGAACACACTCTGATCTGGATGTCAGCTATAACATAGGTATACAAGAAGACAGGACTAATAACACAGCCTGGTCCCAATGGCTGCTGTGATGATTGACTACCCTGAAAAGACAGAGGTAATTGGAAAGGTGGAGATCTTAAATGACATTGTACTCCCTACTTTTGATGGAATTAGCTGACCCATGCTGACTTGGTTAAGAACCTTGAAGTTATACTGGCCCCAATGTTGTTACTGGAGGAGCAAGTAAATGCAGCTGCGAAAAAGGCTTTCTTCCAACTTAGTTTAACCTGAAAGATGGTATCTTGCCTTGATATGGTTGATCTGGCTACCTTGATCTACACCACAGTGACATCCAGACTAGACTACTATAATGCACTGTACATTGGTCTCCCTTCAAAGTCAATTCGGAAACTCCAGTTGATGCAGAATGCCATGGCTTAGCTATTATCCAGAGCTAGATAGAGCATGCCTATTAATCCCATCCTGCAGGCACATCACTGGCTGCCCATCAGTTATCGGGCTCAATTTAAGGTATTAGCTATCACATACAAAGTCCTTCATGGCCTTATACCCTCATGTCTGCAAGACCACCCCTCCCTTTATGTTCTGCATGTCAGCTTCACTCATTAGAGCAGGGTCTTCTGCAGGTGCCAGCCAGCAAATATGCAAAATCAACAAGTGTCTGTATCCATGCCTTCTTAGTTGTGGCCCCCACTTTAGAGAATGGTCTGCCTGAGGAGGTCAGGAAGGCTCCCACTCTCCTGGCTTTCCTCAAACTACACAAAACTGAATTATTCAAGAGGGCTTTTCTACGGAGGCAATAGAATTGCAAGGTACTAAGTGTTTCACAAAGTTACATGGATAAATTATTAGGGACTGTGGTCTATACTACTGTGCATAGCTTACTGGAACTAGGATCCTACTATGTAATTATGGCATCATTTAATGTGTCATGTTAATACTTATGCTTTCCTTCAGTTCTGTTTTTAGACTTCTGGTTGGTTTGACAGCCCTAATTTCTATTGCATCGTCCATTCAGTGTCCCATCCTGTTGATTGTATTGACTCACTGTGTTATAATCCACCTTGAGTCCAAGTGAGAAAGGTGGGCTGTGAATAATGTAAATAAATAAATAAATGTAGGAATGGGGAGACATTTCTACAAATCTGGGGAAACCTCCAATTTCCCAGAAAATATGAAAACTGGGGGGTAAATTGGTGTGGCTTACAACACTGAAAGCGAGGAACCCGAAGATCGGCATTAAGATTCAGCACCCGCGGCATCCATTACCCCCGGAGAGGGCACTACCATTGCCCCTCATGAGCAAGCGGCAAGGGTGTCTCTCCTGCCCTGTGCTGTTCTTAATTGCTTGGGCTAGCCTTGTACCTTCTTCGCAGTAGTGCTGCTGTTATCCTCCATTTTTGGCCTCTGGCTGATGGTCAGGAGCAGCAGCAGCATCTGCCTCAACTGCTGGGGAGGGAGAGGGTGAGTGCACATGTGAATAGGCAACTGCTGGGGCATGTGTCTGCCATCAACAAGATGGAGTGGGCACATAGGCTACTGGTGGGAAGGACTACCAGAAGACATTTTACTGAAGAGCCCCTTTGTGCTTTGAACCAGTGGACAGTCCCTTCCCCGCTTCTAACTCTGTAGTGGACCCCATAAACAGTAAGGGGAGGATTATATCTTCCCCAGGGCAATGCATGCAGAGGTGTTTTCTGTTTGCACATATGTTTGTAGTGGATCCATCCTCTGAATGTGTGTGGTGTGTTTTGTCTTTTGCAGTATAACAGTGATGCTGTATACTGGTAAGAATAAGCAGCTCATCATATCTTTCTGTAGTTGCAGTGCTGGGAAACAGCAAATCAGATTAAATTGGCCAAGGTGCAGAATGAGTATTGGGGGAGGGAGGTATAGTGGATAAATCACTCTTTTATGCTCCCACCTCTTTCATGTCTTCCATATCTCCTTTCGTCTTCCTATTCCACCTAGAGAGCTCCTTTCATAGAAAACTTTCTGCAGCTCTGCTTTGTCGGCCTCACATATGAATGAGAAAGCTTTGAACTTGGAGCACTGCCTTTATCTGAGTAAACTGATAATTTCTTCATCCACAGTCTTTGTTCCTTTAGGCAGTTGGAGGGCTCCCTAGGTGCATTTCATCATTGGCCCTTCATTGTGAATTTGGTCTTAGCTCTATAGAAGTATGTGCTTTTAATTTTTGGTTTCATCTTTTTTTTGAGGCCCCTGAGGGTAGCTTGGTAAGCCTATTCCTCAAGGATGCTTACAAGGCTCCCTGGCTCCAGCTTTTTGAACAGAAGTTATCTCTTGTAAATCTTAAGGTAGAGGATCTTTTTTCTTCCTCCATAAATCAATGAAAAAACATGTGGCCAAACTGATTTATGCCAGAGATAAGAGCTATTCCCATATTGATGCTCAGAGGACATGTTCTCCGTTTGCCTTGGGCCTTCCGTCTAAGGATAAACTCCCTTCTTATTTAGACTCCTTGGTGGACCTTTATGCATTCATGATTCAGCTGCCCCTTTGCAATGGTATTGCTGGGTCGTCTGCTAAGGATCCCTTTTTCAGATCGGTTATGTCCCTGCCCTCTCCGGTCAGTGGACTCTCTTGTACATATTCTCCTGCAGTGTCCTTCCATGCTCCAGTTTAGGCTAAAATGGATTATGCCATGCCTTGATAAATGGACTATGTTTCCTCTAGCGACATTAGAGCAAAAGGTTCAATCCCTTTTAGAGGATTCTGATTCCATACGTACTTATTTTGTTGCTCAATTGCTAGAGGCTGCAGAGAAGAGTTGAAGGGAGGTGTTTTTAGATGTGGCTGTTATTTAAGTTTTTCAGTTATGTTGTTCAAGACCTTGGTCTAAGAACAGGGGATGAAAGTAAGTAAGTAAATTTCTTCATCCCATCTAAATGTAATGTTTCCCTAAAGTACATTTCTTAAAGAGAGGGTGGTAGTATAGACTTAAGTGTCCTGTAGGAGAGAAACAGTTTTGTAGTTCTCCCTCTCCTTTTGCTGGTGCTAAAGATTGGGCTAAAAACTCTAAGAAGGAACTGAGTTTTCAGAATCTCTGAATGTAAAGATATATCTGGAGGAGCTGCTGTTGTTGAATAAGTTAGTGGACGATACTTACACATCTGTGAGGACTTCTTCCTAATGAAGGGAACTTTCTTATCCTTTCAGTAAATTTTGAATTCTGTTTTTGTGTATTTGGTACTGTCTAACACTGAATATTTTCTTAGGTTATAAAAACAGCTAAATGGAGTCAGAGCAGCTGTTCCATAGAGGATACTACCGAAATAGCTACAATAGCATAACTAGTGCAAGCAGTGATGAGGAACTTCTAGATGGAGCTGGGGTCATCATGGACTTTCAGACCTCCGAAGATGACAATTTGTTAGATGGTGATGCATCTGTTGGTAAGTCAGTAAATCCCTGTTTTGTGATATACAGTGATGTTATGTGCATCCTGGAAGACTGGGCTTCGCGAATGTATGGGTGATGTGTATTGTTAGTGTTATATTGTGGATAAACAGATTTATCAGTTGAAATGCAATATAAAATGATAATACAGCAGGCACTTGTAATAAACTAAAGAATTATACACTGTACTAATTGAGGAGGTTCTTAATTGAAAATCTTTCAGTGCTATTTCTTGTTTCATTGTAGTACTAGGAAAAAGGTACGTTGTGGAAATAAATACAACGGCCTCTAGAAAGAGGCTCTGGGCGGGTGCCCCGGCCTTGGACACTCAGTGTCAATTTGCTGTGGCGACTCTCAGCAGTGTATAATGACACTGAGTCCACCATTTTCTCCAGAGGAACTGATCTCTGCTACCTAAAGAACAGTTGTAATTTTGAGTGATCTCCAGCCCTCACCTGGACATTGGCAACGATGGTTCCCCAGAAGGGAATGGTTGGTTTGGAGGGTGGAGTCTATGGCTTTGTACCTGTCCGAGGTCCCATGCCTCCTGAAACATCACTCTCTCCAGGCTCCATCCCTCACATCTCCAGGAATTTCCCACCTGGAGTTGGCAACCCTATCTCCTTCCTAGCCAATCATCAACCTACCTTTATTTCCCCCTCACTCTTCAGCTTTCCACCCCCCACACACCTGCAGCCTCTCCCGTGCTCTGAAGCCCTGACTGCTATGTCACATTGGCTGTCATACGGGGGCCACCTCAGCAGCATGTAAGGATACAGAGCCCACCATTTTCTCCAGGGGAACTGATCTCTGCCATCTGGAAAGCAGTTGTAATTCTGAGTGATTTCCAGCCCTCACCTGGAGATTGGACACATTTTACCTCAGAACAGCAAACTGTTTCGAATGTTAGAGGCAAAAGCCAATCAAGTCGCATATGCAAACGACCTCTGTGTTCCGAGGCAAAGGCCAATGAGGCTGCATATGCAAATAACCTCTGTGTTCTGACTGGCGATGGGGGGGAGAGGAACAGCAAAATGTTTAGAATGTTGGAGGCAGGACTCAGACAAAGCAGCCAGTGGATAGGGAGACCCTCTGAATGGCAGATCAGAGAGCGAACTGATTTTGGAGCGTGTGGAATGTTCTAGAGAAGTGCCACCACCATTTGGCTTCTATTTATAAGGGAGATTTAAGTAGCCTTTGTGCATTTATTCCTGGTGCAGAGAGGGTAGACAGGGAGAAGCTTTCCCCCCTCTCATCATACTTGAACCCACTGAAGCCACAGCATATCGTTAAATTATGGAACTTGCCGCCACAGGATGTGGTGATGGCTGCCAACATGGAAAGCTTTAAAAGGGGAGTGGACAAATTCATGGAGGACGGGGCTATGAATGACTACTACTCATGATGGATATCTGCTCCCTCCAGTACCAGAGGCAGTATGTCTCTTTATATCAGATGTTGGTGATCATGGCTGGGGGAGTGCTGTTGCAGTCTTCCTGCTTGTGGGCTTTGGCTGCTGTGTGAACGAAATACTGGATGGTCTGCTGCAGCATGGTTCATCTTAGGTTGAATGCTGTATGCAGTTGAACCTCAGCCTTCTGAAAAGCAGTGCCCCCTTCTCCCAGCTGATTTTCTGAACATACTTAAACGAGGCTATATAAAAGGGCTGAGCATCCAGCCACCTGCTGTGTTTTCTGATTTTGGTGCAGTACATACCTGATGTAGGAACTATATTTGAGTCTCTCAGTCTTTTCCAATTCAGGTAGTTTGGGCACTGCAGGTTTTTCTGGTTTCCTCAGGATTTTCCGAACTATCTTGTTAGGGAAAAGAGTTTCTTTAGGTTCTTGTGGCATTGTCAGCATATCTTAGGTCTATCCATGAGTGACAAGAACATTTGAGAACATTTGCGTTGCTATTGTAAGTCAGAGTTCCACCCTTCTGAAACCATTAACTTCAACAGACTTAGGAGGAGTTTACTCTGTTTAGGGTAGTACTGTTGGGAAAAATGAGGAAGATGAGAATGACTTAGGACAAATTTCTACTTGGGCTATTCATAATCCATGGGGAGAAAACATATAATCCCATTGCCTATTAAGAAAAACTGTAAAAACTGTGTGTTAAGTAGCTTAATAAAGTAATTGTGTGAATTGCTTTTATATTTGAAAACACAAAAAAGGGAACTACACTGTTGGGGTAGCTCAAAGAACACCATATTAAGATTAGTTCGAGTAAATAAGATAGAAACATTTATGTACTGAAGAACATATTACAGCCATCTGAGCAATTAATAAATAACTTTACAAACTTGTGAAGAAAAATTATGCCTCAGAAGATTAGGGAGGCACTGTATTTGCCAAACTGTAATATTAGAATTGTTTGGGTCTCTCGGATAAACCATAATTATTTAACATTGAAACTTAATCTCAATCAACCTAATGCTAACTGCTCACTCAGATCATTTTTGTTGTAATTCAGTAATAGGAGTTATCGAAATATGCAAACAGAGGGAAGCGGTTCTATAGGAGAGATACACTATGATGTTGTGCATTCGATTTTGAAGCTTGCCAAGAGCTAGTAGTTCTTTTTTCTAGTGTGGAAAGTCAGTCTGCCTGTCAGATCATAGTCTTCATTATGTGTTTTTTTTAACCACAAAGAATGAAGGATGTACTCAGGTGGCCCATGTCTCAAGCTGCTAGATCCTAATGAGAAATTCACCCCTCCAGCTCTATCCTACTCATTCCCTTTTACAAATAGTTTACTCTCTGCCTGCCATCAGCAGGCCATTATTAGAACTACAGCCTGCAGTTAGACTTTCTGTAAAAACCAAGATGGCCCTCCTTAATTCAGAAAACACAGGGAAACTTTGGAAATTTCACTTAGTAAAGATACTCTCTGATAAACAGGCTTTTCCTGCTTCTGTGTTATACTTTGATAAGCATGAGGCTTTTCCCATGGCTGCAATGACCAAATAACTATGATTTCAGTAAAAGAAGATTTTATCTTAAAGAATAAGCAGAGCGGGTACAAGAAGAAAAAACATACAGTTGAACAGCAAAAGACTACAGCTTCTTCAGTGCTGAAAAATCAAATAGTTATAAATGCTTCTGCAATGGTAAACAGATAGGCAGAAATAATTTATTGGCTCCAGGTTTGTGTGTGTTTCCTTCAGAGTCCCCACAAATTCTCTAGTGGTCCTTTCCGCATTTGCCTGCCATTCTGGATTTTCTCAGTGTCCAAGTTGAGGCAATTTAAGTCCACGGCAAAACAGCATCCAAATAATCCCGGGCAGCAGCATGCTGAAACCGGACTGACCACTGAAGGGAGGTAATGTAATGCAGAATTGGGGGGGGGGCGCAGAATAAAAAGAAGGCTGAACTCGATTTTAGTGCAGAATGGGAAAAAAGAAACTGGAATAAAAAGAAGGTTGAACTCAATTTTAGTGCAGAATGGGGGGGAAACCTGGATTAGAAAGAAGGTTGAATTTGATTTTAGTGCAAAATTGCTTGGAGGGCACTGTGGTGAACACAGATTAAAGGGAGAGTGCAAAAAGGGCCAGTGTCTCTGCATGTCTCAAGTTAAGTATGTTGGCTCTCTAAAGCATGTCTTCCCCTGCCTAAGAATGGCTACCTCTCTCCAAGAATGGGTGCTTCTACTCACAAATTCATGAAACTACTCCCACTGTAAATTCAAAGGAAAAGACTAGAACCTTGTTTTCACTTTGAGGGTGAAGGGTTCCCATTGCATACTTTCACAAAACCCACTCCCCTGTCTCTCTGGCTACCATCATTATCATACAAGTGGCTTTACTGCCCTAAACTCTGCAGTGTAGAATTCACGGGGGGGGGGCACGGACGACTGGCTCTTTCTTTTGGCCATACTACTTGTAACTTCTGAGCATTCATAGAGTGTAAACCTAACATTTACAAATCAAAGTAGAAAATTCTTACATGGACACGCTTCGGCAGCACATATACTAAACTTACTTGAGTGAAGTGTCATTTCATCACAGGGTCTTTGCCCTCACATTGTAGTGGAGTAATAGGGATCTCTCAAACTGTCATCATCCCAACCTCTGTCAGCCTAAACTTGTGCCATGCATCTGTGTTTCAGCACTCAACTCTGATGAAGAATGGTCTTCCAGTCCCATCCTGCCTCACTGCCACCCAACAGTGGAGCAAAACAGAGACTGGTGTGGTGGTCTGGCTGGGTTGGAAAGAGCAGGTCAAACTGGGAGAAGGAGTCAGGTTCTTCATATGTACTGGAAGCAACAGCAGTAGCAGTCTGGCTACTGACCAACATCCAGTTCTGCAGTTTCTTCCACTTGCTGTTGTTGAATACTGCTCTCAGGCAGCAGATGTTGCTTTTTCATGTTCTCCTAGAACATTTGAAGAGAATGATGAGCTCCCATAATAAATCAGCTCCTCCACACCCAATAATTGAAGGCTTCAGAATTTCTATGACCAAAATCACTATTTTTTAAAGGAGCTTGTCCTTTTGACAACTCTAAATTTCAGTCACATAGAACAGTCACTTCAGTGCTGGTACCAGGTTTGTTGTCCAGACTCTGATCCTTTGGTTTACCTTCTCCATCTGGCTAGTAACCTGTCTTCAGACCAGGTATCTGTGTGTGCAAGGCTGTTAGATATAACTTTGTCTGCTAAAGTGAAACAGGATTCAGGAAAATCTGGCAAACTTAAAAACAGAAAAGTTACTTTAGTGTATCTTTATTGTTTTAACACATACAGAACAAACCTAAGAAACATACAAATACCAAATAGAAAAAAGAACCCTTCTCCGAGTTTACACAACAATAGAATGTAAGTATAGCAGAAAACCTATATCTTCTATGAATGCGTATCCAGCCATTCATAAAATCGTGACCAACTGTTTTGAAAAAGCCCATCCTCTTTTCCGTGCAGTTTCAATGTAAGATTGTCCCATTCAGCAATTTCCAGTATCTTAGTTAAATAGTCTTTGTAGGTTGGTACATCTTCCTTCTTCCAGAATTTAGCGAAAGTCATCCTAGCTGCTGTTACCAAATGCGTCAGTAAATAAACATCTTTTTTCTGTAGTGTGTCTGGCATAATATTCAGTAAAAATATTTCTGGCTCAAACGGAAAAAGCTCAGAGACGGAAAAAGCATGTTTTATGTTCATGCACTTGGGGAAATGTATTTGAAATGAATAGGTGTTGACTTGTGTAAAGCCACTGTCATAGTAGGTTACAAGTGTCAGACTAGTATCTGGGAGACCCAGGTTTGAATCCCCACTCCTGCCATGGAAGCTTGCTGGGTGACCCTGGGCCAGTCACACACACTCAGCCTAACCTACCTCGTAAGGTTGTTGTGAGGATAAAATGGAGGAGAAGAGAATGATGTACGCCTCTTTGGGGCCCCACTGGGAAGAAAGGTGAGGTATAAATGAATTAAATAATAAAATAAAAGAGGAACTCTTAATTTATTTAGAAGTCTCAATCTGCTCTCTCCTTAATCCAACTTTAGTTTCAATCTCTATTTTATTTTTATATTCATAATAGTTAGGAAATGTTGAAATGCAGTCTCTTGAAAACCGAGAAGTACATATTGCATCTCCGATGGCTGTGTAAAAATACAGCAAACATTTCTATACTGTGCAGTGCTTTTTCTCTTTTTTGGTACTTTTGCGTTTTTGGGTGTGTGTGTGTGCGCGCGCGCCTGTGTCTAGACATGGCAACCTCTGGCGACTCCTACTGAGGCATGGAGGACATTCAGAGTATGCCTGTGCCTTTCGGCCCTGGTATTCTTTGGAGGTCTCCCATCCAAATACTTACCAGGGTTGGCCCTGCTTAGCTTCTGAGATCTGATGAAATCGGGCTTGCCTGGACTATACAGGTCAGGGACTGTGCAATGTTTTCAGAAATTTTTTACTTATAACATGTTTTATTAACTTCATTCATAGGCCACCTTTCTCACTGAGACACAAGGTGGATTACAAAATATATATTTAAAAACTCAGCATAAAACATCTATTTAACAATGCAGTAGGACTAGGTCTTCTTGATCTCCGTAAGCAAGCTGTTCCACAAGATGGGAGCCACAACAGATAATATGTGCAGGCTATTGTGAGACTTAGGTATGAATGTACCAATTGCAGAGTGGTATTCTCAGAAGGTTTTGCTCAGATGGAACATGGCTCATGTGGTAGAGGTGTCTGTGGATATGTGTGTCCAAGACAATTAAAGGTTTTATAATGGAGATGATGACCAGTACTTTTAACTGAACTCAGTAACTGATTGGTAACCAGTGGAGTGACTACAAAGTGGGTGGGATATGCATGCTCCAATGAGGATTGCCAACCTCCAGGTGGTGGCTGGAGATCTCCTGGGATTACGGCAGATTTCCAGGTGACAGAGATAAATATAGAGATGGAAACAGCACAACATTTACGGCTTGCTCTGGAGCTCTTGCATGAGAAGAAATGCAAGAAAAAACAAACCTGTGGTAGCCACTTGTGCTAAACCAGTTTCTGAGCAATTTAATATATACAAAGGAAAGGAAAGTGTTGCACAAGATCTTTTGCAAGCAGAACAGCAGTAAGTTTCTTTATATTTTGGCTTGTGCATTTCTGCATTATAGAAGTTCTAAAGTTTGCATGAGGCATTTCATCTTTATGAAAGAGCAGTTTATTGTGTGTAGGGCAAAGCAAATTCTTCCTTTGCTCTTATGGCATGTAGAGGCAAATAGCAGAGTTCCAAGTAATTTCCAGCATTGTATGCTCTAGTGAAAGCCATGGTCAGAAATTTTATGCACCAATTAATTATGCAAGTTTAGGGATAGGAGCTTAGTTATTTTAGTTGCAGAAGTAACTACTGTAAAATTACTGTGGCTTGTTGGATGTTTGACAAATCCTTTCCCATTCCTATTTTTGAAATTCCAATAAGCAGTAAAACCAGGAAGTATTTTTAACCACAGCCTTCAGACTGATAGTGTAAGCTGGAATTTAGCTTCATCTGAACAGGTCCTATTATCAGATATGAAGTGTGGAACAATCTCTGGAAATACTGACTCTACCTATGAATTTTCTTTATCTACTCGTTTCTTGTGTTCCTTCTTGCTCCTGCTTTTACTCTGTCCCCTAGAGACATAAAATTTCCAGACATTTTTGGTCATGGGAAAATGTTCTTTTCCCCATTAATACATATAACATAAAATATATCATTTATAGCTTAGCATATAAAGGTAAAAGGTAAAGGTTCCCTTGCTCGAAAGCCAGTCGAGTCCGACTCTAGGGTTGCGGTGCTCATCTCCGTTTCAAAGCCGAAGAGCCAGCGCTGTCCGAAGAAATTTCCGTGGTCATGTGGCCGGCATGACTAAACACCAAGACACAAGGAACACTGTTAACTTCCCACCGAAGTGGTACCTATTTATCTACTTGCAATTTCTTGCTTTCGAACTGCTAGGTTGGCAGGAAGCTTAGCATATAGGATTATATTAATTGGCATGGTTAGGGAACTTAAAAGTATCAATGCCTTAGTTTTTGACAACCAAAATTGCAAATACACTCAGTAATAAAATGAAGGAGTTGCAAACTGCAGCCTCTTAATGCTTAGGACATTAAAAAATTCATTTTTTTCAGTGTTTCTTCAAATTTCTCAAGTTTTTCAAAGGTAAAATTGGGGGAGAAAGTTGTCAGGCTTCTTTATGCTATACATGAAGTGAATAAAACATTGCATTTAAAAGCATTTCACTAATTTTAAAAGAAAAAAAAAGTCAAAGCAGTTTTTCAGTGCTCCCCAAGCTTTCCATTGGAATAATTTTAAAAAAGTTCTCAGACTTCCATGTTATATATTTTGAATGAATAAACCCTTGCTTAACAAGCATGTCAGTGATTTCAGAGGAGAAAAAAATCACAGGAGTTATTTTCTGTGCTCCCTGAAATGTCCCAATTTTTCCATTGGGAGAAATTGAAAAAAGGCCTTGGGGAAGACTTTTTCCCATTTTTCTCCAGTCCTTTGCATCTGTTCTCTCTATTCTTTTAGTGTTATAAATAATCTACTTGTTGATCTACTTCACCTTGTTAGATAATTAGACCATATACCCTATTTCAGAGTGTCAAAAATGTGGCCCATGGGCCAGATGCAGCCTACATAGGACTCAAATCTGGCCCCTGAACAACTTCCTTCTCCTGCTTCCTTTCCCAGGGCTTCTGCTGCAGCCGCACCGTAGCTTGCTTTTTCCCCAGCTCCCTCAGTGGGTCTTACAACGCACTTTAGAAAGAGGCTCTGGGAGAGTGCCAATCCCTTGGGCACTCAGCGTTAATGTGCTGTGACAACCTCAGCAGGGTATAATGACACAGAGTCCACCATTTTCTCCAGAGGAACTGATCTCTGTTACCTGAAGAACAGTTGTAATTTTCAGTGATCTCCAGCCCTCACCTGGAGATTGGCATCTCTAGAAAGAGGCTCTGGGAGAGTGCCAATCCCTTGGGCACTCAGCGTTAATGTGCTGTGACAACCTCAGCAGGGTATAATGACACAGAGTCCACCATTTTCTCCAGAGGAACTGATCTCTGCTACCTGAAGAACAGTTGTAATTTTCAGTGATCTCCAGCCCTCACCTGGAGATTGGCAGTGGTTGTTACCCAGGAAGAAATGGCTGGTTTAGAGGGTGGAGTCTATGGCATTGTACCTGTCTGAGGTCCCACCCCTCCTCAAACCTCAACCTCTCCAGGCTCCACCCCTCAAATCTGCATGAATTTCCCAACCTGGAGTTGGCAACCCTATCTCCTTCCCAGCCAAGCATCAACATGCCATTAT
>NW_015169191.1:67586-106917 GCF_001447785.1 Gekko japonicus | reverse complement strand
TCTATGGCATTGTACCATGCTGAGGCCTCTTTCCTCCTCAAACCCCACTGTCTCCTAGCTTCACCCCCAAAGTCTCCAGGTATTTTCCAAACCAGACCTGGCAGCCCTAGGTTGTGGGCTCACCTGTACTTCAGTCTCTCCCTCTTGCCTAAGAGAGCAGGGAAACTTCCATTCATTCCCCAGTCCAGCCGACTGTGGAGTGGTGAAGACTGCCTTGGGACAGTCCCTGTTTTCCCATGCTTTTTGGCCTTGGGGCAGCTGGGAACTGTAGGCCAGCAGATGAGGAAGCCCCGTTCAACCCAGTGAGTGATACTCCTGCAGGCCCCTCTCTGGAACTACAGCTCAATTAAACCTTATGGGGGAACATTTTAAACAAAGAACCACAGCCATCTTACAAACACAGGTAACTGCCATTTCGTGACACCTACTGTGGCGAAACGGGGACCCGCCCTCAGCCCTGGGAGACTGAGCAGCCATTCTGTGGCTCACAAGCCCATTTTGGCCTTCCCACCCTGCCTGGTGGGGCTATTTCCCTTCGTTACACGCTGCCACCACTCACTGAATTGACACCGCCTTCCTAGAGGGACAGTGAGACCCCTTTGGCTGATTTCCCCCACCTTGGGAAGTTGGTACCACAATCTTTGGGTGCCCCCTGGAGAGTTGGCAACCCCATTTGGGCCCATTTGCATTCCCTAGCCTCCTTTTGCCTCTGGTAATGTGCTGAGCGGGGAGGACTAAGTGGTCAAGGCACACCAGGTTTTATTTAACTCAAGGTTTATTTTAACTGTGTACAAGTTAAGCGCAGAAAATAAACAAGAGCACATTAACACAACCTGGGCAGAAAATAAATACTATTTAAAATACCATTCCTCTGTCCCCTACACACCCTCACTATCTCTAGAGGTTATGGGCCTCAGGGTGGGTTTTGCTTCCCTCCTCCTGTTGTGGAGAAACCACCAGCCCTTCACCAGACTGGTCACTGGTACTGTTGCCCTCCTGGCTGTCCACCACGGTTTATAGTGGCATGGATGCCCTGGAGTTTGAGGCAACAGGAGCCCCCACCTGTACGCTCCCTTGAAGCTGCCGTCCAAGCTGAGTACACAGGTTGAAGACTAAAGACTCTCCTCAGGGGCCAAAGCCTTTATCCGCCTGGCTCCACCCATGGGGCGTGTCCATATTTTCCCACCCTTTTCCCCTAGTGCTTCTAGGAAATGTAGGCAGACAAATGAGGAAGTCCCAATCAACCCGGTTAGAGTTACCTCTTCAGAAAGCCAGTCGAATCCGACTCTAGGGTTGCGGTGCTCATCTCCGTTTCAAAGCCGAAGAGCCAGCACTGTCCGAAGACATTTCCGTGGTCATGTGGCCGGCATGACTAAACACCAAGGCGCACGGAACGCTGTTACCTTCCCACCGAAGTGGTACCTATTTATCTACTTGCAATTTTTTGCTTTCGAACTGCTAGGTTGGCAGGAGCTGGAACTAGAGATGAGAACTCACTCCGTTACTTACCCTTATGGGGAACCATTTTAAACACCAACTACAGACAGCCTCCATCTTACACACCCAGGTAAATGCCATTTCATTACACCTACCAACAGCCACTGAGGGAACAGTTAGTCCCCCATGGGAGGCAAGCAGGAGAAGTGTCTTCGTCAAGAGATAAAGCCATTTGCCAGTAATTCTGACAGGGCACAGTGGCTGAAGGGGGAGTGGGTAGGGAAGAGGAGCAGACCCAACACCTGGCCAATGGCACGCGAGTACTCTTGAGTGGCAGCTGACGGGCCAATGGCTGAGGGAGAGCATGGAATCTTGCCACCCCAAAACAGGATTATAATATAGGAGAGATATCTCCAGTATCTCATGTTACATTTTATGGCACACATGGCACGGCCTAACAAAGTGATATTTATGTCAGATCCTGCCCTCGTAACAAATGAGTTCGACATCTCTGCCCTATTTGGATTGTGTAAACCCTATTTGGGCTTCAGTTTATAAGGAACTGAAGGGAAGAAGGAAGAAATGCCCATTGAGTCCACAGTGGGTTGGGGTGTTCCAGTGAGATTGGGCTTGAAACACACCATATTTGCTTTAGTCTTAACTGTAGTGTTGCTGGGACAAGTTCACTTTGATTCTCAAGAAACTGAATGCTGACAGGATCAGAAATGAAAGCAGCTCAACCTTGGTTTTACCTGTGCATATTGGAATTTCAGACCATATTTTAATTGCTAAGATATCATTGCCACAAGCCAAGATTTGATGTGTCAGAACTGAGCTTCTGTCACTTGAAGAAAGCAAAACACCTCCTTCTTTCTATCACCTGTTAAGATAACATTTGGAAATTAAAAACAGGCTTGTGGGTTTTTTAGATGGTTATTTGTTGATGTTTTGCAGTGAAGCTTTGTACATGCCTGTGTATGCTTCAGGTAATTTTGTTCCCAAAGGACCCACCCCCCATTAAATAGATAAATTAAAAAATATATTTGGAAAGCTAAATGACAACATGTTTTGGAAGCTCAAAATGATGGAAACAATAGAAATAGGCTTAAGCAGAGTGAGGGTGCTACAACAAACTATTCTGCGTGTGGCAAAATTTCTAGCAGCTGTTGTCAAATCACATGACAACTTTTACAGTAGCACCCTGTAGCAACCTTTACATTCTTTCATGTTTTCCTGTGAAATGAGGTTTATTGTTGGATGCGGGTTTGCTGTTTATGACTCCGGTTGTAAAAACAGTAAAGACAATAAATAAGCAAGAAGGGCATGCTAGGCTGCATGTAGTTGGCACGTGAATCTACCAGTGTAAGAGAAGCTCTAGAGAGGGAGGCATTGCAGAACACTTGTCTTCACAGATGATTGTCTATCATCTCTCTTACGAAATGAAAGAATCCATCGATCAAATTTTTAGTGCCAGTTGATGGAAAAGTGAGTAATACAGTGCAGAGGAGGTTAGCAGAGAGTTCCATGGCAACAACAGGTAGATAGAAGTGCTGAACTCATTTGTTTCAAGGCCTGGGTCTGACATAAATGTCATTTTTGTTGGGCTGGGCCATGAGTGCCATAAAATGTAATGCCAGGTGCCGGAGACATTTTACCACTGACCATGACTCACACCCCTCCTCAGCACCTAACCACCCTTTGCTCAATATGTACAAGATGTTTTGCATAGCACAGAGAGCTATTGCCTGAAAATCAAGGTGCAACAACCAGAGACTTAAAGACTAACACATTTCAGAAGCTTTTGGTGAGTTGCTGCATGAAGTGCTGTATTCCGTTTCTGCAGGTGTGGAAGCCAAAGACAGTTGGTCAGGTGGCATCAACCAGGGAATCCAGTGAACCCTGCCTTATAGAAACTGCTACATCAATAGGCTTTGGGGAGGAGAGGGGGGTGAGGCAACCACACAATCCTACGCCTCCCTCTGTCAAAAGTCATAAATTCAGCAACAAGCTTCACCCACAAGGGTAACTGCGATGCACCCCAGCAACACAAGCAGTCTTCACGTGCTACCACTCTCCAAGGATGCCAGCTCCACTTTAATTGCCTTTTGCAGACTTATATTTCCTGACAGCTCTACAGTATTATCCAACCACCCAAAATATCTATATATCTAATACCCAAGTCGCCCCGTCTGTGCGGATCGCTAAATCCGCGCTCCGGGGCGACCTGGGAGGCAGGGAGAGTTTTGTGCACTCTTGGGGCAGTCCCCAGGGGTGCACAAAAATCTAAAAACTAAAAAAAAATATCGGGGGGATATTTATCGCAGGTCCCCCCGCGAGTATCGCAGGTCCCCCCGCGAGTATCGCAGGTCCCCCCGCGAGTATCGCAGGTCCCCCCGCGAGTATCGCAGGTCCCCCCGCGAGTATCGCAGGTCCCCCCGCGAGTATCGCAGGTCCCCCCGCGAGTATCGCAGGTCCCCCCGCGAGTATCGCAGGTCCCCCCGCGAGTATCGCAGGTCCCCCCGCGAGTATCGCAGGTCCCCCCGCGAGTATCGCAGGTCCCCCCGCGAGTATCGCAGGTCCCCCCGCGAGTATCGCAGGTCCCCCCGCGAGTATCGCAGGTCCCCCCGCGAGTATCGCAGGTCCCCCCGCGAGTATCGCAGGTCCCCCCGCGAGTATCGCAGGTCCCCCCGCGAGTATCGCAGGTCCCCCCGCGAGTATCGCAGGTCCCCCCGCGAGTATCGCAGGTCCCCCCGCGAGTATCGCAGGTCCCCCCGCGAGTATCGCAGGTCCCCCCGCGAGTATCGCAGGTCCCCCCCTTGTTACTCCCTATGAGCAAGTGCACAGACGCACATGCAGCACCATCCTCTGCCATATGCAAACCCAGACCCCGGTCACATGTAAGGGTTTGGGCCAGAAGAGGGACGGATCGGGGGCGCAGCAAACGGGCGCGATCTCACCGCAACATCTGGGAACCGGCGCGCACCCGTCCCGGATCCGGCCCTTCAGTCCGAAAACCCACTGCAAAAAAGAACCACCCCTGGAGGTGGACTTACCAGAAAGGCCGCGGCAAGTGCGGCCGTGGGATCGCTGGCGCGTCCTTCTGCCGGCGCATCCGAGGCTCCTGGCCGAACTGCGCATGCTCACACATGCACAGTTCAGCAGCCTCCCTCTCTGTGTCGTGGCTTTCTCCCCGGTCTCCCCGGCATCTGATCGTGCCAGGGAGCAAGTGCGCGGCGACTCACGGGATCTGTGTGATCCCGCCGCCGCGTGCCTATTTTGGTGCGGCTTTCAAGAGCCGCACTTTGCCCGTGTGGCAGGGACCCCAATATGCTTTTCTAAAAGCCTGCTATCTTCCCTGACCTTCGCCTTACCTCCAGCCCCTGCTTCCATTCAGACGGTACAAAAGGCAGCGCTTGCACGCAGGGAACATGCATGAGTTTTGGTTTTGCTTCTTATTTAATTATGTAAGCTGCTTTGGGTCCCCATTGAGGAGAAAGGTGGGGTATAATGACATAAATAAATAATATAGCTGAAGATGGGGAAGAGACAAAAGATTGGTGGATATGAAGGAGGAGAAGGAAGCAGGGAAAGGTGAGAGTATGGGGGTTGCCAGGAGGAGGGAAATACTGTGTGGAAGGGGATACCAGGGAAAATGATGTGTCTTCCGCAAGTGTTTGTGGTTTCTCCACCCCTCAACAGGACCTGCCCTAGCAGCCAGAACTGTACAACTGGGCCACAGTTTTGCCAGGCAAAGGTTGCCAGGGAAAGCTGAAGACTGGGGGAGGGGGAGGTTGGCTGGTGGATGGAAAGTAGAGAAGGAAGCACAGAAAGGAGAGAGTGTTTGGCGCTTTCAGGGAAGGGAAAGCGGAAACAGGGAGGGGAAGTGAGATGCCCTTGCAAGTCCTTGTGGGTCTCCCACTTGTTACTGTCTAATATTTATTTTATTATTTGATTTATACCCCACCCTCCCTGCTTAATCGGGCTCAGGGCAGCTGATGCCTTATCTTGGGCATGTTTGAAAAGTAATGGCTACTATGCTAAAAAAACCTCAGGGCATCTTCAGACTTGTAAGCTCTGTTCTTTGTTACTTGAGCCAGCTAGTGAGTTATTTCTGCTTTGGGTGCAAACTAAGTTGTGTTTTCACTGCAAGCCAGGATTCTAGATGAAAAACATAGGCATATGTATGCATCAGATGGCCATGTGTGAGACTGAGGATCCCCACACTGTGTCATTAAGACTGACAAACCAAGGTTTGCCATTTTGTCTGAACCGTGCCTCAGAGTTACTCTTCCTCTTACTGGTCAGTTTTCACCTCAACATTCTGTGAGAGATTGTAGTGCTTTGATGCAGATGTGGTATACCAGACCATCCACAAGCCGAATGGCCACTGGGTTGAAAGGCATTGCCAGCCTCCAAGTAGTGGCTGGATATCTCCTGGGATTACAACTGATTTTCAGGCAAAAGAGATCAGTTTACCTGGAGAAAATGACTGCTTTGGAAGGTAGACTCTATGGCATTATACCCCATAGAAGTTCCTCCCCAAACCCCACCCTCCTCAGGCTCTACCCCCAAAATCTCCAGGTATTTTCAACCCAGATCTGGCAACCCTGTGTATATTGGAAGTGAATGAGCAGCCTGATCCTATGCATAGTAACTCCAGCAAATCTCACTGCATTCACCAAGATTAGGAAGTGTGCCTAGGTTTACGACTGACTGCAATTTAAATCTCATTAAGTTAGCACAATTAAATATCTATCCTGATGAACTCAACTGACAGACTGTTCTCTCCTGTCTTTTTGTGTGGAAAAAAGGTTCCCAGTTTTTAAGTCAATTGTGATATGGGAAATTGTTACAACTGCTTTTCGTTTGTACTTGTAGACCTTGTGTATTTATAATTTGACAATGTGAATCAGGTAAGACAGCGTATTTGTCAGTTTTCTTTTTGCAGAAGGAAATCTAAGTTTTTTGATTATTAAACAAACAAGCTCAGTGGCAAACATGGCTGCCTTTTTTCTGCTGGTATCTTAAATTAGTATTAGTTTGCTTAGCTTGTGTAGCACTTGTTCTCTAAACCAGTTTATTCTGTTTTACTTGAGGTTTAGTCACCTTCAGGCACAGCAGGCTTCGTAGATTAAGTCTGCTGTTCCGCCTTTAAGCACTCCTAGATTGTAGCCAGTAGCAACCAGGTTGCAATAATTTCCCTTTGATGACATCATCGATTGTGGGAGAACAGAGTTGCTGCAAGAAGCCAGCACACTGTCCAAATCCTGATCAAACATGGCAGCTTCCCAGCCTGCTGCTGTTCTGTAAGAAATGGCTCGGTTATTCATTCTGATCTAACAAACCCACTGTTTATTTGTTTTCGCTCATGGAAGTATCATCCGATCCTTATTTACCATACGATGGGGGAGGAGACAGCATTCCACTGAGAGAGTTGCATAAAAGAGGTATAACAAATGCATGTTGTGATTCAGTTTTTGTGTATGTCTGCATGTGTATGTGGGGGGGGGGCTGCGTCTGCTTCAGAGGGGAGTTCTGAATTGCTTTTTAAATGCTGCAGCATTTCTCTGACTTCCTCCTGCATATGTATTTTATTCTGGAAAAACCCGGGCTCTGCTGGCTCTCTAGTACGGCTTGATCGTGCTCTCTCCCCCCTCCCCCCATTTTGTTTCTTTTCTTTTTAAATTGGCAGATTAGTTCTGCTTCAGATCACATCAGCTAGTGACTCCATCTTCAGTATGTGACAGTCTCTTGAAAGAAGCCAAATCCTAACCTGTCTCTTTTACGGAAGCTATGAAATAAACTATTCAATCATAATGGCTGCCCAGAGTTAGGCTGATAAGAATTTATCAAGGAAGCTGTTTCTTCTCTTTAGTGAAGTTACAGGGAAAGCTGCTTGTACTAGGCTTTGAAGTTTCTGTATGTGCTTATGCAGTTAACTCCTTCATAACATCCTGGATGTATGGTGCATTATGAATTTATTGCAGGATTCAGCCATTTTAAAGTACAGGGGCTGCAGTTAAATTTACACGAAATTAGGTTTCTTTTTTTCCCCGTAAGGGAGGACTGCTGCAGCTAATACAGTAATCTGTATGCGTAGTATAATATGTGCTGGTATTTAAACTCTGTTTGTTATGTCAATCAGTGTTTTTCTGTTCAGTGAGATCATGGAAGGTTTCAGGCAAAGAATGGGGGTGGGGGGTGTCAGCTGTGCTCATTCTGTGCACCAAACATTTGCAAGCCATGCAGCAACGATTAAGGGCAGAGCTGCTGTTCATACAGTTGGCTATGAATGGCATACTCTCTCTTGGATATTAACATGGAACTGTTAAACAAAATTATATATAAGCTTGTATCTCTGTTTAGTGGCATTGCTTCTTCCCTTTCCGGTTTAGCAGTGAATTTAGCTGTCTGCCTTGGGGGCACAGAGAGTTGCTGTCTAGGGGCAGCTTGCATTTGTGAGGTTTTGAGCTGAGATTCTGGAGACCAGGTGAATAATATCAGGAACTGAATAAATATAATTAGATCTAGGAGTCTTTTATTGTTTTAAGAGTGTAGGGGTTTGTTTTGTCTTGAAATGGTAATTTCATACAGTAATTGGGGTGTTTTCCATCTGAGCCTCTCTGAGCTGCTGACTGAACTAAAAATAGCATGTTAGGTCTGTATGTTCTTGTTTCAGAAGGTTTGTTTTTGTTGACAAGCTTGAGGTAAGGTTACTTTACATCAAACACGTTTACAAATTTGGAACAGCTAGGTTCTTAATTTTTGTGTTACAGATTTTATTGCAGTTCGGACGTAACTAGGCCAACAGTTTGTCCCGTCAGCGTTTTTAGTAAGTACTTCATGGTTGCCACTTTGTGTACAAGCCTTCTTAGGTTTTCTCACTGAAGCTAAGATGTCTGACTTCTTGTGCAGTAACTGCTTGGCTATGTTACTCTTAAGTTAAATCAACTGTTTTGCAAGCTACTTTTCAGAAACCAGTCAGGCTTGTGATTTGTCAGGTGGTTAGAACATTTTCCTGTTTTTGACTGTATAATCACGTAAAGATAATGAGTAATCATGTACAGTTCTATACATCTGACGTTAATCCATTAACCCATGGGTCTTTCAGGCAGTGTGTTTTGTAGATGCAATGTACTGTTTCAGTCTACCCAACATACATAGAAGAAAGCTTCTTTGTCTCATTGAGGAATTAAATAATCTGGTTTGAGTAAGTAGGATGGAAAGGCAGAAATTCCACCCTGTGAATCATCTTCTGTGAGGTGCTGTGTTGTTCTGTTCAGTGCAGCACTACCTAGAAGGACCTGGCTAACATATCAGTTATGAAAGTTCATGTAGCCTCTGAGGAAATGGATGTCTGATTAGATAGAATGTTAAAATGACATTGATTCCAACCCTGAAAGGTATAATTTCAGAAAGCTTTAGAAGTTACTCAAATAATCAAATGGCAATTAACAAATATTACTGATTTTTCCACAGTAATTTTAAAATGATGCATTGAGTAACAAAGTTTTGAACTAAATATCATATGAAGAGCTCATTATTCCCCAAGTTAATTGATGACTAAAATCAGTTAATACAATATCTTTCCTGTGAAGGATCAAATTTAAGCTTGACGCACTTGGCAAAAATACACTTGCAGGGAGCCACTTCTGAAAAGTCATTGGTATGCTTGCCACATTGGTATCAAAATGAAGAATAAAATTAGTTGCAGTGCACATTAAACCAAAGAATATTGCTGTCCATTAAAGATCTGCCTTTAGGAAAGTATCCAGAAGTCAACTGAATTTCAGCTCTCCAGGTAGTGGTAAGCACTTTATACCAACAACAGAAATCCTTATGCCAGTAAGAAGTGCTCATGGGTGGGGAGAAAGCAAGTTCGTGAATCAAAGGACAGGAAGGTCTGAGGCAGATGGGGTTGATCATTGTATAATGGCTACTGTACATATAGCTGAATATTAACATCTAAATTATGTAACGTTTGTATTGTGTTTCGTTTATAGCTGCCTTCAGTAATCCTAAAGATTCTTGTAAGTAGACACAGGAGCAAGTAACTTGATTATTCTTTGGTATCTTTTAGGAGTCATGATTTTATTTAGTTCCTACAATAAGTGGAAACCCACTGGAGCTAGAAGTTCTTGTTGGATATGGTCATGTATTTTCAGTATACTGTAAATATGGCACTCGTGAGCTATTGGTGCATAGATACTGAGCAGCAAAAAGTAATGTTCAGTAGTCAGGCAATAATACAGCCCTCTCATCTGAAAGTGCCTATGGTTGATACCGTTTCTCTAATTAAATGGGTCATGGACTTAAAAACTAATTAAAAGTCAGATTCTGCAGGATGCTGTACTAGCATCCATAGGAACTCAAAAACAAACAAACAATAAAACTGTGTTTTAGCTAGTTGTGTACCCTTCTAGTTCTATCTTTTGTCTGGCATTAACATGCACAGGCATAGGAAAACCTTTCCCCAGCTTTCAACTTCTGCACCTCTCATGACTCCATCTGAACATGGCCATCGTCTTATAAGATTATATTCTTCCAACACTGGCTACGTTGAGCCTGTCAAAAGCCTTTTTGTCTCACCTGTGGAACCTCTGCCTCTTCTTCTATACTACTTATTGCTTTGGCCCCACATCTTGCTCTTCCAAATAGCTGCTGTACTCTTATGCAGTTGGGTAAGGTAGTGAGGTTGGACCCACTTAACAGATAGTAACACTGCCGTATGGTATCTGGCTTCCACAGAATACTGAGGAAGGTTTTCCTGCTTTACATAATTTGGCTGATGCTGTTTCTGATTGCTGTAATTACTTTGTTCTGTGCCTGATTTTTTTCTTGTGCTCCTTTTAGTGTGGAGTAAATTATGATTATTAAAGCTAATACTGTTGCGTCACTTAGATCTTGTGACAATACTACAATAAGGAACATTTAGGCTTAGTAGCTGTCATGCAAGTACGTAACAAGGTTTAGAACTGATAACTAAGCGTGTCTAGAACAAATGTGCCTTTTAACAATAGATTGTCATCCATACCTTTTCTTCAATTATTAAGCATAAATATTGTATTGAGTACCTGATCTCAGGTTCCTCTAGCTTAGTTTTGTTTTGTTGTTCTTGTCCAGAGTCCATTCTGTCTTGTCCTACTGAGGTTTTCCAGTTTATTTAAAATGCAACTATATACCCTTCTTGAAGTAGTTTAAGAACTATAGGTAGAATTATGCCTAGGAGTGACATCTGCAGCTTGGATGCATGCTCAAAAAAGGCAAAATGAAACATGAGGTTATATAGATATTAGTCCAATCAATCCTCTGTATATATCCCTTATTTCTAGAATCATCTGGATGGGGAAATGCTTCGGTTGTGTAGTGTAGCCGTTGACTTCCAAAGTTAAGACCATGTGCTGGTTTGGATCAAAGGTTGCTCCCACATGGATGTTTTGCTCTAGTTTGGTGTTCACAAACTACAACTTGTGTTTTTTTGGGGGGAGCACCCATATGACAGCATCTTCTAATCATCCACTTTTCAGGATTTTTCTTGTTTTGTTCTGATCTTTCCAAAACCTGTTTTTGTCTGCATCCAAACAATGGCATGAAAATGCACCCTTTCCTTAGCAGTAGTGCTAATCAGAGAAGAAAGAGCCAGGAATGGCCATCTACACACACCTGCTCCTGTGTGTGTGCTGCATCTGCACACACACACACACACACCGCATTACAATACTACAGCACTATATCAATTATTGTTTTTAAAAAGCTTGAAAAAGCTCTTCAGTGGCATAGCACAGTGGAATGGCAGTCATGGGAATTTGGGCAAGGGAAGTTTCTGGAAATCTGCTATGTGGACACTTCACTGTCATTATGACTGCCTCAGCATTCACAGAACTACAGCCAAAGAAACTCTAGTATGAAGCTGCTGAGTTAGAATTCAAATGCAGACTTTACATTTTTATATGTGGTTTCATTAGGGCGGGAATAGTTAGCTCACTGCGTGTGTGTTAAGTGCCATCAAGTCACTTCTAACTTTCAGCAACCCTATCAATTAATGACCTCCAAAATATCCTATCCTATCGTTAGCAACCTTGCTCAGGTCTTCCAGACTGAGGATCAAGACTTCCTTGATTGACTCAAAACATCTCATATTGGGTCTTCCTCTTTTCCTGCTGCCTTCAACTTTTCCGAGCATTATTGACCCAACTGATGCTATTGTACTTTGGTGATATTATGAGAAGATAAGATTAACTGGAAAAAACAATAATATGTTTTTGCTTCTAGGGAATGTTCAGGCTTTTTTTCATCTAGAACCCACTTGTCTTTTTGGCAGTCCAGGGTATCTGTAGATTCACCTCCAACACCACATTTCAAATGAATCAGCTGTCTTCCTGTCAGTTTTCTTCATTGTCCAACTTTCACATCCATACATAGTAATGGGGAATACTATAGTATGAATTGGCCTGACCTGGATAGCCCAGTCTAGCCTGACTGTGGAAGCTAAAACAGGGTGGGTCCTGGTTAGTATTTGGATACCAACAAGGAGTGTTAGGGTTGTTACACAGAGGAAGCCAACAGCAAATCACCTCTGAATATCTCATGCCTTGTGGGGTCACCATAATCGGTTGCAATTTAAACAGCAAACAGAAAAAAGTATGAATTGTCTTGATCTTGGTTGAGATACTTCCATATACTTGTGGATCTTTTCTAGCTCCCTCATGGCTGCCCTTCTCAATCTCCCTCTGATTTCTTGGTTGCAGTCTCTCTTTTGGTTGATGATTCATCCAAGGAATAGAAAATCTTTAGCAATTTCAGTTTCCTCATTGTTAACACACAGACAATCTCACCACATGAAGGTGTGTGCCAAGATGTAGTTCTTACTACAGAACATGATTGCTACTCATTACAGGTTTATGTCTGCTTTTCAGATTAATTTCACTTTGCTAATGCATTAGTAGTGGTTCACATCTTCTGTGACTTGTTTACTCTTGACTAGATCTTGTTTCCGTCTGTGCCCTGCAACTTAATGTAGCACTCCAGTGTCCTAGAATTCTGGCATTTCTTTGTAATATCCACCTTCTGCTTGTAGCTTTGTTATATACATGTCCTTTTGCTACCTGATGAAGTAGGCCATAGCTTACAAAAGTTTATGCAATAATAAATTTGTCTGCAATGTGCTATGAAAACACTCTTTGTTTTGGTTGTGGCATATGGAGCCAAACCAGAGGGATAGTTGAGCATGTTTGTTGTAACACAGATGAGTAGCCTTATGGCACATTCCTGGAAAATGTGCTGCAAATATAGTTATGACTAGATGCATGATGGCCCAGGGGCATTTTTTTCCTTCTGAGGATTTTTTCAATATTTCTGATAGAAAAATCAGAAATCTGAAAATAATGTCCCATGAAAAACTTTCTAAGACAAAGTTTTTCTTTCTCACTCAGAATTGTGTAGTGTGAAGACTGTTATGCAAGACAATCTGTAGCATTAGATGGTGATTCCTATATATACTGTAAGCATACCAATTTTCAAGAATATAATAGTTGTTTAAATGTAATTAACTTTGTCCATAATTAATATTTTGTAATGTAGATAATGATAAACTATAGAAGAGTTCAACACTGTAAGTGCAATTCGGATGTACAGATAGTATTCCTCTAGCTGTCTTGCAGCTATCCTCTTTCTTTCCAGGCAATTGGGATAAACAGTGCCTGCACCTTTCTTCGTAAGTGTCCATGACAAGAAGTGCTGTAGGCTTCATTTTTTAAAAAATGAAAACTGGGCATTCAGAGGAACTAAAATCTGAAATAGAAATAGGTAAGTGGTGATAGATGTTTATAACACAATAGTTCTTAATTTTTTTTTAACATAAAAAGTTCTGGTGGCACATCAGAAAAAACTTCCCGAAAGAATATGGGCAGGATCTTTATAAGCAGGAAATTGTACACCATTCCTTCTTTAGGATGTGTTAATGCACTTGGACTACTTTCTTTTCAAAAAGATTGGAGTAAAACAGATTTGGGGAAGGGCATATGGGAAAACCTGGAATGAGTGCAGTTAGATACATGTGGAAACCGCCTAAGGCAGGGGTCCCGTACATTTTTCAGCCTGTGGGCATCTTTGTACTGGACGCAACCAGAAAATGGTTGCTGGTGTAGATGGAGCCGACCACAAAATGCCTGTCATAAAAAGCAGAGCCAACTACAAAATGACAGGGAGTGAGGTCATGTATAACTCTACTATTCAGCATTTCATGCAGAAGCTGTGTTTCACAGGATGCTTTTTTAAATGAGCATATGGTTTTAAAATATTGTTTTGCATACACACAGATTTACAGTCAGTCATGCGGTGAAGATCCTCGTGCTGTGGTGGTAGCTGCTGCTGAAGCAACTTTTAAAAAAATTGTGCAGCCAGTTAGAAGCCCTGGTGGGCAAAAGCCCTACCTCACACACTTTCTAAAAACACTTAGTGCCAGAAGGTCCCAGGTTCAATCCCCGGCATCTCCAGTTAAGAAGAGAACTGGCAGAAGGTGATATGAAAGGCCTCTTAAGTGAGACCCTGGAGAGCTGCTGCCAGTTTGAGTAGGCAATACTGATCTTTCTCCCCACCCCACCCCCAAAAAATTATAAAGTATTTTTTAAAAGAAAATGTTTACAAGCCTACTTTTTAGCACAGCACCAGACTGAGCAAGGGATACAAAAGAAAGAGGTAAAAAGCAAAAGCTCTATTCCTCGATACGTGCCCTATCAGATGTTAAAATAGGACAGGCTCCTGTAGCAGTATTGATCTTGATGGACCAGTGGCCTGTTTCAGTGTAAAGCAGATTCATGCGCATTCGTGCCCAGGAGAACTGGCGGCCACCCCTGCCATTTGCGAGGCTGGCCCTGCTCTGACTGCTCTCAGTGCCTCTCCTGTTTCCAGGTGATCCCAGATTCTGATGCCCATCGAGCTGGACTGCAGGAGGGAGACCAGGTCCTGGCCGTGAATGATGTGGACTTCCAGGATATTGAACATAGTAAGGTGAGGGTCTTCCCCACTACTGGAAGGCTTGTCCGTTGCAGGGGGGGAGAATTTATTTTTTAAAAAACCCTGCTTTTCCTGCTCCCCACTGCCAAAATCCCAAAGCATTTTTCTAACCGATACGCCAGGAAATGGTCTTAAAGGCAAACAGTACAGCACCCTTGCTGACCAAACCAGGCTGTGGTCAGTGCCTGAGGATGCCTGGGGGAGGGACCCCAATTTACGCTACCTTGAGTTCCGAGGAGGAAACAGTTGGGCCCATTGAGAGTCTGTTTGGAACGTCTAAATTCCCTTGTTTTTTTTCCTTCCTCCCACCCCCCAGGCTGTGGAGATCTTGAAAACTGCCCGGGAGATCGTCATGAGGGTCCGTTTCTTCCCTTATAGTGAGTGTTTTATTTATTTGTTTGTTTACTTCACCTATACCCCACCTTTCCCCACAATGGGGACCCAAAGCGGCTTACATCCTTCTCCGTGCCTCTGTTTTTATCCTCACAACAAACCTGTGTGGGAGGTTAGGCTGAGAGCACGTGATTGGCCTATGGTCACCCACCAAACTTCGATGGCAGAATTGGGGATTTGAACCTGGGTCTCCTATCTCCTAGTCTGGCACTCTAACCACTATACCACACTGTTTTCCCAGTACCTGCTATTGATCTTTGTAAAATCTAGCCCTTTCCTAGCAAATTTATCTAGTGGCTTACAGTCCTCTTTTGCCCTTAAAAACAAACCTTACGATTTAAGCTGCCACCATCTCCATTTATATATTCAGAGCTCTGAGAGACTAGCTGACCCTAAGCTAGGCCATAAATCCGTAGCTGAGGCGAGCCAAAATATTTTCTCATTTATCGCTGGCTTCTTGGTAGTCATAACAACATGGAGTTTGTAATGCATTTCCACACTGGGGAAGAGACGCTCTCTTTCTTACAGATGCCTTTAAAAAGGTGGATTTTAGCCTTGGCGGCTAAATGGGGCCTCCATCTCCAGAGGCAGTATACCCCTGAATGCCAGCATAGAGAGGGGAATGCAGTCAGGGCTCTTTTTGTAGAAAAAGCCCAGCAGGAACTCATTAGGATAATAGGCCACACCCAACAGCAGAAACTCATTAGCATATTAGGCCGCACCCCCATGTTACCAGAAGTGTGGTCATCCATCCACACCCACCTTTTGCTTGTTATTCTGTTTACCTTGTTTGTTGTCAAAACCCAGGGCTTTTTTTGTAACAGGAACTCCTTTGCATGTTAGGCCACACACCCCTAATGTAGCCAGTCTTAATGAGTTTCTGCTGTTGGGTGTGGCTTATTATGCTAATGAGTTCCTGCTGGGTGTGGCCAACTTGGGAGCCAGCCGGAACGCGGTTCCTGCGCGTTCCTGCCCAAAAATAGCCCTGGGAATGCTTATTGCGTTCATACTCTTGTTGTGATGACCACTCTGGGAACCGGAGGTTTGGTCAGAAGGATCTTTGGGCATTTATATCCCGCCCTGAGCCCGTTCGCGGGATGGGCGGGATATAAATATAATAAATAAATAAATAAGGTCCCTGTGGACTCTTCCATTCACTGTGTTTTCTCCTCCTTTCTCTGTACATGCCCTATCATATGTTAAAAATATGGGACAAGCTCCTTAGCTTAGGACATTACAGATCTCTACAGAGTATCCAGTACCTTGAAGCTTCCTCCAGTTCTCTAGGACAGCACATGGTTAAATGTCTGCCTCCAGACCTCAGTTAAGAGTTCTGTCTGCTCTGATGGACTCAGCACAAAAGAGAGCTTCCTCCTAGCTCCCCTGAGTTTATCACCTCTCTTTTCCCATCCACTGACCAGATCCGGCCAGGCTAGAGAAGTTTTTCCTGAAGTTTCCAGAAATTTCCTTCCTGAAGTCTCTCTAGCATTTAATTCTTCCAAATCTCTGTTCCCTGTTTAGGGAAGGGGGAGAGCTTGACCTATTCATTATTTCTCTTGCTAGATCTATTAGCATTTGTATGGAAGTGGGCTGAGGTACGTCTGGAAAGCAATTGCTGACTTCCCCACTTCCTGCCTGCTCTCTGCCCGGGGGGCGGGGGGGGAGAACCTTTTAAAACTCAGAGTGAAGGTTTTGCTCACTTCAAACCTCTGAAGAAAAAATCCATTTCTTCTCATATATTTTTGCATTTCCCCCAAAATTTGTTTTCCTTGAAAAAAATGGGTAAATCCATTCCCCACCCTCACCCTTCAGCATTTCTAGAAATGTTTCATCTCTTGTTGTGAATTGTCAACTGTTAATTGATTTAATATGTGTATTTTATTTGCCATCTGGCATTTTTGATTGTTCAGTGTGAATGCTATTAATATTTCTGCTAAAAGGGCAGAAAGAGAAGCTTTAGGATGACTAAATTCTTGATTTCTTACATCCCAAAGACCCATCTTATAAAGTAAAGTGTACTGCATGTCCCTGAGCAGATGATCAGTCCTAGCATAACACTACAGTGGCGAAGGTATCTTTAAATAACCAATACTAGCTTTTCATTTTAGGCCATAACGGCTCATATCTTAGGTAAGGGACTTAGTTTAAAGTCAGAAATATGTGGATAGTAAAAAAAATCTGTTTGTGTTATACGCTTGCATATAACTCTAGACAGCAACACAGTGGCTCAATATTGAGTATACTAAACAGTGAAAGGAAACAGTGAACACAACTCATTTAGCTACACAACCAGCTGAGTTTATGGTTATTGGAATTCTGCATTTCCACTGCTCTTAAAACACGGCAACAGGAAGAGTAGGAGAATAAGAGAACTAATTCTTTAATCTAGCCAAGATTGCTTCTCTGTAACAGAAACAAATTATTAATAACATCCTAAACAGAGCTATATCTTCACAGGATACAAAACGTAATTGGGAAGATTCAGGAAGTGGCAAAAGAGGGGGGTAGAAATATATTTCCTCTCGTTTCCCTTGATCAAATACTCTATAGTAGCAGTCAAAATTAAAATACGACAGTGTATCATTGAGTGCTGACTTCTGTTAATTATATGTATTCAATTAGCTGTAGCTGAGCATGAGAGCTTCTGTGTATAGGTGGTACTGTGATTTATGACTGTTTTGTTTAGGCAGTGGAAATGTGCTATTGATTTATTAAATACTTTTTAGATTATTTTATGAGGATCTCTTGCACTAGGATTGAGACTAGTTTTTAGTTAGAAATTTTGATGAAATATAAAAATAATTCCACATGCTGTTGTCATTGCTGGATGTTGCGTATGATTAATGCTAAAAGGAGTTTTGTTAACTAGGCGATTATTTGAACCCTTGTTATGTTGGCTTTAAAATGACTTTTTATCCAGTCTTTGTATACATTTCAAATAAAAATATTTCCTCAGTATTCAGAGAGCCGTAAGTCAACTGGTTTCACTCATAGCAGCAGAGTAAAAAATTAAATTAACATTTCCACCTGCTGTAACAGCAGACATAAGAACATGATTTTAAATGTGTTATGCTAGTTCAAATTCCATTGACATGTGTTTACAGTCAGAGTTGGGATAGCCTGATTCTGTCAGTTAGTTTGAGCTGCTTCTGTTTTGCCCCATTTGCTACTGAAACTATGTTCCCATAGTCTTTTAGTGTTGCAGTGGGGCCAGAACCAAGGCAACGAAGGCACTTGTAGTATCCCTACTCCTCTGCCTACTCTTATGCCTAAGCATAAAATTGAATTATAATTATTTCCAGTTTGGTAGTTTTAATCCAGCCTGTTTATGTATTTGAGGAACACAAGACAAGCTTTGTATCATAGGCACACATTAATTTACATAAAACCAATATCGTGCAAAGCAAATGGTAGTGCACTGGATTTCAGAACTTGGGTTTGTTTGCGTATTAGCTGTATTTCTACCTTACTTTGCAGCTATGAACAAAAGTGGGGAGCCATGGACTAGCTAGTAGCTATGAATGAACTACTATAAATACAGTTCCCCATCTTTAAAATTGGACATTAAAGATGTGTCCAGATGGCAGTTTCTTGACCTTTTTATTAATTTAATTTAATTTAATTTAATTATGTGCTAAACAGAAGGGTGGAAGGCTAGTGAAGCAGATTTCTTCAAAATACACATGTACCTAAACAGAGTTACTAATCAGTGATGATACTCTGACAGTTCAGACCTGAACAGAGCCCACTGACTTCACTGGATTGGAAGGGTTATTTCTATTCTCTGTTTGTTTGCTTTCAGGGTACCATTCTTCATAATAAAAAATACAGTGTACCTGAAAATATACATGTTCCTTTACCAACAAGTTTTGCTCATTTTCTTATCATATTTTTATCTCCCAAGACATAGCAATAATACGCTGTAACAAAATTAACATTAGATATATAATCTGGCCTCCCCTATGGTCTCAGAAAGGATAACAGCATTGTGGAACAGTATGATGACATTTTGTCATCTCAAAGCTCTTAATCTCAAATTAAACAAGCAAATGGACATATATGAATGTATCTTATCCTCAACCAAGGCTGATGGTTAGGCAGCCTGTCACGGCTCAGGTGGGGTGTCACCTGACGCTGCCACCACTCTGGTTCCAGGCTTCTCTGAGAAGGCCCAGAGCACCTTCCGAAGACCTTCAGACCTCCCTTTTGGTCGAATAATAGGCGTGAGGACCAGGCAGAGTGAACACTGAACATAATTTATTTTATAGGAGGTCAAACAAACAAGGTGCAGAATAATAACAGCAAGTGGGTGAAAAGAAAAGAAATCAAATGCCCTAACGCATCTAAATATATACTGTCCCTAGCTCACTATCTGCAGTGGCCTTAGACTACTCACCCTTCCTTCAGGATGAGTGTCTCTTCCCCACAGCAGCCTCAGTCCCTTCTGGCTCTGTTCCCTGGGAAGAACAGCTTTCCCTCTTGTACCAGTTCTCTTATTCCCCAGCCCTCTTCTTCCCTATTGGTCAAAATCAGCGCCAAAACTTCCCAAGGCCTTCTGGGATTTGTAGGCCCAGCCTCCCCTACTGCTAGCCAAGCTCCCTAGGCCTGCTAGGCCGTGCTTGCACAGCCCAGATCATGACAGAGCCATTTTCTGTTTGTAATGCAACCTTCTTTAATCAGAATAATTTCTCTGATACATTATTTTATTTTTCTTGGGATGCCCATTAAATTTCATCCACAGCTTTTGACTAATTCAACCTCTCCAAAATATATTCCCCTGCCATCTCTCTGAAGAACTATTTCTGTTCTCTGGCACATTGATTTTGGTCCAAACTTTCTCTTGAACTCACAGGACACACTTCTATTTGTACAAAAGCAGGGAGCCATGTCAGTCAAATCTCTCTTTCTGCTGTAGATACCTATACTATAACTGAACTGACCCTCAGGAGTAGCTTTTTGAGGGGCTGCAGAGGGAACGAGGAGACTGGAAAGTGACATTCCATGACCAGAACTGTGCTTGAGGCTCTTCAGAATTTCAAATGATAAAATTTGCCCAACTGTTTATCCGCACCCAGGTCAAAGAGACTTTTGCCTCAGATATTATTCAAGATGTTATAAGCCTTTTTCTTATCTCACTCCAACAGCTGCAGTAATGAGATGTGATGGGTTTATTGTTGTTTGTTCTTATTGGACAAATGTCTTCTGTGGTGAATGTCATAAGCTTTAGCTGGTATTTCTGTCCAGAATGATGTGCTAACTTTTAAGAAAATTCAATAAACCAAAGTATTGGAGATGGCAGAAGAGAAGACCTGGGAGTCCTTGATGGTTTCACACACGTATGATAGAAGATGTTTGTCTGTTGAAAATCCAGTTCTCTTTGTGCTTCAGTTTGTACCTGTTCGCAGCTCCAATCTCTAACCTATTTTTGGAAACTTCATTTGTTTCTGCTTCATGTGGTTTTACTACTCTACGCTACACTCTGAAAGGCACTGCTATTACTTGTTTTAGCTGTGGATGATGGACATTAAGGATGACTAATCATAATGTCTAGTGCACAGTTAGCTTTGTTTTCAGTGCTGAGCAGTCACTGACTGAATGTATGCCTATATACATAAATTATGTCACAGCAGCTGACAGAAAGCCACATTGGCAATTACCAGCAACCAAAAAACCCCATATAACTACTGAATGCTCTGTGCACCATTCATCTAAACACAATACAATAGTATAAGATACTATTCATATTAAGTAGATAACTATAACTGAGAGCCAGTTTGGTGTAGTGGTTTGAAGCGTGGACTCTAATCTGGGAGAACTGGGTTTGATTGCCCGCTTCTCCACATGCAGCTGCTGGCATGACCTTGGGTTAGTTACAAGTTCTTTCAGAGCTGTTCTCTCATGAGCTCACTCAGCTCCACCTACCTCACAGGGTGTCTGTTGTGGAGATGGGAGGGGAAGGGAAAGGAGATTGTAAGCTGCTCTGAGACTCCTTCAGGATATAAATCTAGTCTCTTCTTTAATAAACAGAGTACCTCTGTGCACATAGGACTGTCTCTACGAACCGTTGTTGAATCTTAGCCAGATCTTGTGTATCTGGAGTGAGGGGAAGGGCTTTCATCTCTTCTTTTTCTCTCTGTCCTCAGCAGAAGGCCCAGCATATCAGGTGAGATTGCCAAGGTGCCCAGATAAGGACCAGCTGGTTGTGGAGAAGGCATAGTAAAACCACTACCACCACCTCACTGTGGGCAGCTTGCTATTTTCTTGGGTGACTACTATGGTGGTTTTACTCTCTTCTCTGCAGCCTCTGTGCTCTCCTCCTGGCTGTTGTCCCTATGCTGAGATGGGAGCACAGAGGCTCAGAAAAAGGGGAGGGGTTGTTGGAGAGGACAGGTCCTCTACTACCATCCCTGGAATGAGGCCCACAGGTCAGGGAGGCTCACAGCTTATCCTTTCTCCAGTTGTTCAGCAGCAGCTGTTTGAAGCTGGGAAACTACCTGCCAACTGCAAGTCCTACTGGGCAATGACCTTGCTCATTTTCCTGGACTATGCTGCCACATTGGGGAAGGGCTGTAGGTAGCATGTGAAACAACCACATGTGACTTGTAAGCCATTGAATATCACTGGGTTGTGCTGAGATACTAATACCAATACTCTGTCATTTACTTACTCATCACCAAGTCCTTTTTCAAACATATGGACTGTATTAATCAGCAGTGTTAGTTATCTGAGTAATCTTGTAGCAGTTTAAATAGTTATTGCATAGGTTTCTACGGGCTATAGCTCTCTTATCAATTTTGACGTGGGAACATTTACATTATGTTGTCTGTTGTGCCTTTAAAAGGCTTGTCATGTTGACTTCTGACCAGGTGCTTGAGACCAGTGGATGAAAGTGTTATACAAATTATTTGAATTTAACTGTGGGCCAGAAGAGATTTGTGTATTGTTTATGGGGTGAGTGACAGCAGAAAATATTTAAGAGTTGAGGTTTACAGTGTCTTGTGGGTCCTGATACTGCAAGACAACCACCATGCTTGTGATTTTGCTACAGGTTACATATAGAGCTAGTTTTCTTATGAAAAATCTATTCAATTTCAATTACATTTGGCTGGGACATGATGTTGGTCACATAACTGGAAGTTGTCACACTGCTGATACAAATTATGGATTCTTAATGCATTCTATTCTTGAAATTGTTACCTTTCTTTGTGACTTGCAGAAACATCTTGTTTTAGAATGATGCCAACTTGATGGTGTTTGTATTACCTCCTTTCCACTATTGACTAGTTTTCAATCGTTTTTGCATCTTGTGTAATAGAAAAATGTTATATGAAGTCATGCCCACTTTTTAAATTATTAATTTTATGCAGACATTTTATTCGATTATGCATTTTACATTTGAATATGTTTTCATAATACTTGTCGATACTTGGCACTCTGTTATTATAATATTACATCAATCTAGCAATTCCTGATTTTTTTTCAAAAACTAAAGAAGCCCTCCAGTGTATGTGGAAGGAATGGCTGCTGTGAGGACTGATGCTAGGAAAATGATGCTGATGTTTGGCAGGATCTGGGGAAAATAGGCACCTACCCATCCACTTGCTACCCAAAGGCACTTTGACTGCAGTCTTAACATAATTGTAGATAACCAGGGTTGGGAAAGATCATAGGAAAGCGGGGGGGACGGACATACAGAAGCAGAATGAATAGGTGGGCAACTTCATGTGGACGCTCCCAAAAGTGGTGCTGCAATAAGGAAGCCAAGATGGAGCAGAGCATTCATGTGGAAATGGTGATGGTCTCTAATCAGCAAGGACAAGATGTAATTTGCAGTGTTGAGTGAAATGTGAGGAAATGTGTCTCTGTGGCATATACAAAAATAATTTCCTGTTTTCAGTTAGACATTTGAATATCAACAGTCAGGAAATTTTGGCCACTCACTAAAACATTACATGCAGTATGTTTTGAATGGATAGCTGTAGGGCATTTCAAGTTACTGTAAAAATAAAAGAATTATAATGTGTCTAGTGGTCTTAGAAATACAATGTCCACATTGCAGCCTGTCAGTTTCTAGTTGCATTACTGTGATCAGATCACTCTTGCTGCTATTATTTTATGTGTGTGTGTGTATGCTTTTGGCCAGTATTGTTCTTGTAACTTAGAAACTCTAGAGCAAACATGGAATGTAGTGAGTTTGATACAATGAGAGATCACTGTTTAAAGTAACTGGCTGGAAATGAAAAGAAAAAAAGGCCTGAAGTTGCTTGCAACCTTTGCAGCTTGATGTTCTTCAAGACTGTCACAATAGCAGGACATGATTCTGCTGCCTTTATGTGACATTTGAGTACATTGTTATATACCTGGAAGGGTTGTTGTTGTTTTTAAAGGAAGATGGAGTTAGGACTGGGGGTATGGGAGAACATGGCTCCGTGTTAGAGCATCTGTTTTGCATGCAGTAGATCCCATGTTCAATCCCTGTTATCTCCAGTTAAAGGCTCAAGTAGCAGATGATGCGAAAAACCTGTGTCTGATTCCCTAGAGAGCTGCTGCCAGTCAAGTTGGCAATACTGATCTTGGTTCTGAATTAGTATATAAGGCAGCTTCATGTGCCCTTAGTTAATGATCTCCATCTGATTGTAGATAAAGTGTGTCCCTCTCTATTGCTCTTATCAGATTTATCAGCAGTCTTTGATACTGTGGATCATGCCATCTTGTTGAGACTTTTGGAGATACAAGTAGGGATTTAAAAATATCTGTTTTGGGTTGATTTAAATGATCTCTAACAGGCAGGATTCATAGGGTTGTTGTTGGAGACTACTTGTCATTTGTGTGGCACCTGCCTTGTGGGGTTCCTCAATGGTCAGTCCTGTACCCCATGGTATTCAGTCTTAATGGAGTCCTACAAAAACTTGCTGACTCAGTTAAGAGCCTTGTGGGGGGGGGCATACTGGATCTAGTTTTGTCACTGGAAAAACAACACAGATGCAAAAAATACATTCTTTCAGCTTCACTTAGTTTGGAAGATGCCCCCCCTACCATGATTTGGCTGATCTGGTCATGTGGATCCATGCTATTGCTACACAAATCGTTCCTTGTACACAGATACAGCTTTTCTTATCTGCACTTAAAACAATTTATTTCTTTTGAGACCTTTAACTCTGTTTATAAATGGGTCAAATTTGGTACTGTATTTCCAGAAATGGAAGGAGGCAAAGGACGTGTAAATAATACACTTTCTTTTAGAATAAAAGGGTCAGCATAAAGAAAAACAGAGAGATACAGGCAATTCAAACTTAAGCAGCTGGTCCAACAGATTATCATATATACCCAGAGGAAGCGAATACCCAGTCTTGCCCTTTGTAAAGAGACGGGGTGGAGGGGGGGGGCATTGTTGCTGCCTGAATGGGGAATAAAAGGGATAATGTAAAATATACTTTGTCCAATCAGAGGGGGGGTCCATGATCTAAGAGTCCTTGAACACCATGGGGAAGGGGGAACAGTCTTTGGGCAAAACAGAGTCCTTCCTGGCTCCAAGTTGAAGTCTGAGTTCCATTGGTGCCTGAATCCAAGCTGCTAGGCAAAAGAGCCCTTTATATACTTTCTGTCTGTTGGACTGTTGGGATTTGAATGTGGGAGGAAGAATTCCAGTTTTTGATTGAGTTATGAACAGCTGCTGTGAGGCTGTCAGATTGTGTGGGGAACTTGACTGAATTAAAACAAAAAGACAAAGGTCTCGCTAGGGTGGTGGTAGAGATTGACCTAGTTAATGTCCTGCTTCTCTGGGCAAGACAAGATACCTGTTTTTGTAGAAGGAAAGTGCAGCATTTACAGGTATTGGCTTGGTGGAGTTAAATTATCAAACATTCAAGACAGCCCGTGACAGTAGGTGCCTTGGGGCTTTCCTTGGCTCAGTTGGTATTTTATTTCTCCTGTACGTAGGCTAGTTTTAAATTTCTCTTTAATGGCAGAGAATGTGCTTTCCAAAGTGGGGGAGAGACCCTAGTGGCCATTTTCTCTTGTCAATAATTAGAAGTACAAACTTCCAAGGGTAGGGGCCTTCTGATTGGCTTATTCAGGGAGGGGGAACCTTCTGGGTAACACTATGGTTACCTTGAGGCTAGATTATTGCAATGTACTCTATATGCATCTGCCCTTAAAGACAGCTCAGAAATTCCAGTTGGTACAGAACAGTTGGCTGGCTACTATCAGGCATGAAGCAAAATGTGCATGTCATGCCAAGTGTTCAGACACTGACTCAACTGGTTTATCAATCAGTTACCAAGTTAATTTCAAGGTTCTTGTTATCACCTATAAAACCCTTAACGGCCTTGGACCTACATAACTGCAGGATCTGCTATGCCCCACTACGACAGCTTTGCTCATCTAAGCAAAGCCTTCTAAGAGTGCCATCCTGCAAATGGGTAAAACTGCCAACTCCTCATTCATGTGCATTTTCTGTGGTGGCTTGTGGAACAGACTGCCTCAGGTGGTCAGGAAAGCCCCCATATTTACATCATTTCTCAGAATATACAAAACAGGAATGTTCAGAGGGTATTTCTGCAAAGGGATAAGAACAGTAGCATAATGGAACAGTAGCAGAATAGAACAGCATAGGAGGTTGCCGCTACAAGGGAGAGTTTTGTAGTCTTTTGCAGTGTTTATTGTATGTACCACCTCCCTTTTTTACTTCCTCTAACATGGTAACACCTTTCTTCATCCTGGTATGACATGTCTTAGACACCTTTTTGTTTGCATTACTTTATAGTTCTTGTAATCCTAGTCTTCCTGCATTGTTTGTTGGAGGAGGCCATCTGATTGAATATTTTGTAATCTGCCTTGAGTCTCTGAGAAAAACAGGCTCTGAATGAAATTAACCTGATATATATATAAAAGCCCTAATGTGTCAGCTCTTTCCAGTCTCCCATTGGCTGTGCTGTGCACTGCATCAGCCATTGGCCCATCAACTGCCACTCAAGAGTACTCATGTGCCATTGGCTGGGTGCTGGGTCTGCTCCTCTCTCCCGCCCACTGCCAGCCTGGCCACTGTTCCCTGACAGAATAAACTGCCAAAATGGCTGTCTCTCCTGATGACACTTCTGCTTAGTTCCTGTGTAGCTAACTTTTACCTCAGTGGCTGTTACTGTGCAACCAAGCTTGGTTCTGTCAGTACAAAGGCAAATACAGGAGGCCCTTTTTCAGGCCTACAAGCTCCAGGTTGGGAAATCCCTGGAGATTTTGTGGTGGAGTCTACGGAAGCCAGAGTTTGGGGAGGGGAGAGGCCTCAGCTGAATAGAATGCCATACAGTCTACCCTCCAAAGCAGTTATTTTCTCCTGGGAAACCATTGCTGTCAATCTCCAGGTGAGGGCTGGAGATCACTCAGAATTAAAACTGCTGTCCAGATGACAGAGATCAGTTCCCCTGGAGAAAATGGCTGCTTTGCATAGTCACTTCCCCTCCTGCTTGGATTCCCACTGCGGAGGAGAAAGACTGTACTTTTCCTAGGTAGAGGCTGCAGGTGTCGGGGGGAGATGGAAAGCTGAAGTCAGAGGGGCAGATAAAAGCAGATTGATGGTTGGCTGGGAAGGAGCTAGGGTAGCCAACTCCAGGTTCGGAAATTCCTGGAGCCTGGAGAGGGTGGGGTTTCAGGAAGGGGTGGGACCTGAGAAAGGTACAATGCCATAGATTCCACCTTCCAAACTAGCCATTTCTCCTGGGGTACCATTGTTGCCAGTCTCCAGGTGAGGGCTGGAGAGCACTCAGAATTACAACTGCACTTTAGATGGCAGAAATCAGTTCCCCTGGAGAAAACAGTGGACTTGGTGTCATTATACCCTGCTGAGGCCGCCACAACAAATTGACGCTGAGTGCCCAAGGCCAGGGCACCCACCCAGTGCCTCTTTCTAGATCTTGTTATATTTATTTCCACAATGGGCCATATTCCTAGTAATAGTCTAATTTTTGTGCGTGAGAGAGATTTCAGTTCTACGTGAATATTGGCACAGGGATTTAGCATAGTCCCCCATGGGATAATGTACAAATCATGAGGGGCATTCAGAATTTTTGGTGGCAAGCAGAGGACATCTGGGCTGCGGTCACACACACTAAATAATCCACTTTCAATACACTTTCCAACTGGATTTTGCCAGTTCACACAGTAAAATCCAGTTTGAAAGTGCACTGAAAGTGGATTGAAAGTGGATTATTTAGTGTGTGTGACTGCAGCCCTTGTGTTTTAGGCAAACCTTTGCCCCACTTGGAATGGCTTATGACAGCCAGTGGAGGAAACTTGTGTTCTATATTGCTTATTCCATCCCAAGGATAAAATTCTAGATTTCTTCCCCCAGGCCCTTAAAAGGTGATACACAGCAGATAGGAATTAAAATTAAAATTAGAGAGGTGGCTGACTGCCATCAGGCACAAGAGTTTCAACGAGCATTGCCTGAAATATGTGTATTGTATGGCTACAGCATTATAGGTATATAGTCTTCTTGCCTGGAGCACTGTTCTTATGTCCCAGATTTTTGCTTGGAGGGAATTCAGTAATGCTGTTGCATACACAGGGGGTGGAAAATGGTCAGTAAAATCAGTAAAACTCAGTTTTTCATCTTGGTCAGTAATTTGTCAGTTTTTTAAAAATTGGTCAGTAAAGCCAGTATTTCTTAGCTTTTTATGAATGCAGTTTGTGGTTTTTTTGTTTTCATTACTGCATTTTAGGGGAAACATGATGACTTCCCAGTGAGAAGACAGATTGTTTTTAGTTCAGTTATGAAGTACTTTAAGGACTTTGTTCCTCAGAGTAAAAGTGATTCGGTGAAATCTTCCACAACATATAGAAACGTAATTAACCTCTTAAAACACGAGACAATGAAAGCAGAGGTGATTTTTTTTTTTGCATGCGTGCCCGCTTATTTACAGAGTTCACTGGAGTGTTCCAGAAAGAAGAGCCTTTGGTGCATGTGATGCACAGTGAAGTAAAAACACAAGAATTTGTAAGAGTTCAGCAGCATTGTCTCTTGAAGCCTTCAGTGATGAGCACTACATATCTGTGAGAGAAGTAGTCAGTGAAAATAGAATCTGTGATGAACTGAAAAAACTTTCTGAAAACTTTGAATGCCCACCTAATCGTCAAAGAAACTTTATATCATGTATATGAAACAATGTATACCATGTTAATACCACACAGGAGCTTTTATAGATGGCAAGAGCAGTTCATGTTTATTACAAGCAATATTGTGTTGAACAGTGTGTCATTAAAGAGGAGTAAAATGAAAAAGAAAAGAAAGAGGGGGGAAAGGCAGCGGAGTTAGAAAGGTTTAAGAAGATAGACAGTGAAAAGGATAGAA
Organism: Gekko japonicus; assembly: GCF_001447785.1. Lineage (NCBI taxonomy): Eukaryota > Metazoa > Chordata > Lepidosauria > Squamata > Gekkonidae > Gekko > Gekko japonicus. The sequence continues at coordinate 78,728 of NW_015169191.1, read as the reverse complement.
GGAAGCAAAACTGAAAAAGCTGAGACAACAGAACAAGAGGAGGATGACTGCTCAAACGTTGCTAAATGATGCAACCAAACGTGTAAAGGAGGCTGCTGAGAAAAAGGATATGGTGGAATTCCACACAGCACAGCTCATGCTAGAAGGAGTGGAGAAAGCAATGGAAGAAGACAAGGAGAAAAAATGCTTGTGGATGCAGTGCAGAAAACTGTTGAGAAATGAAAGTTCGTTAATAACTTCTTTTTTCATCAAAAAACCAAAGATAAAGTAAAAGCAAAAACAAATCTTACCCTACAGTAATTATATTTTGTTGTCATAATGATTACTTTATATGTGGTTTTTAATATGTGCTGCTGTTTTATTATCTACAGTATGTGATTATTTCTAAAAGCAAATCTTTTTTTGCCTTAAATTTTGTACAATAATGAAAACATTACCCTATCTTCATTTTAAAACATTCAATAAAAAAGTCTGCAATCCTTTTCTCTGGATCACATCTGACTATGGTGCTGGTGGAGGCCATATAATAATCATTTTTAATGAAGCCCTAGTTTTACTTCTAAAACACTAGCTTATCGATAGGCTGACATTAAATTGTTCAGTAATTTGTCAGTTTTTTGTCAGTATCTGGTCAGGTTTTTTGGAATTTTGGTCAGTAAAATCAGTATTTTTGACCCTCTGACTAGTTTGCACCCCTGCATACATGGTGTATGGTAGCAAATCAAAATGTTAAGAACCACTGATTAAATCTCCCTTTGAGAAGTGTCAGCCATAGTAGGAGAGCAGCAGAGTATACTGTTTCTTTCACTGACTTTCACCGTGTAGCAGTGTAGCAGGAATAAGTCTTTAATAGTAGTGGAAACTGCACTAGGAAGCTATAAAATCAAGGGTAAAGCTTGTTAGCTGACATGCTTTACTCTGTATGTTTGAAAACATCACTACAGACCCATGATTCAGATTCACCGCGAGCAGCTGGTGAGTTTTGAAGGTGTTGAAGAATAATTCAATTTGTATTTTATGTGTTACTTGAAACTTGTTAGCTTAATATACTTGCAGTGTTGACCTACTTTTGTAGCCTAGACATGAGCTAAGGACACCTTCAAAACACTGCTCCAGCTGTTTGCTTCTGAATTGTGATGCTAAATTTATGGAGGGCAGTTTTAAAAAAAACTGGATGAGATGCAAAGAAGGATGAAGCAGTGATTTCTGAAATAAACATGTGCATGTATTGTGTAGTAAACTACAACCCCAAGGCAATGTAGTTACATTTTTAGAAGTTAGTGAATTGCAAACCTTCCTCATGATTTTAATTGCCTTATTTGGTTATGAATATTTGAAGATTAGCTGTTTTGATATTCATTGTTGTCATAAGTGGATCTGTTGGTATTTATTTATGATAGGCTTCTGCTAACCCCTAGAACTGGAGAGCTCCTGCATTGAAAAGCGTAGTGGACAATTTTTGTCCGGTGATAACATGCCAGGTTGGAATGCTTATCTGCGACTGAATCCTTGCTATTTTTAACCAGCAGCAAAACGTTTAACTCCTGGTGGCTTGGTATCCAGGGTCTCTTTGGTTGGCCAAAATACATTTTCAGGCTTTCTTCCATTGTGGTCTAACTTCTGTTCTCTAGCTTTTCTAACTCCCACTGCCAAACCTCCTTTATCCATTTGTTGAGATAGTGCTGTTCGGTTTTCCTCCTCACTGCATGAAATCTTTCTAAGCACATCTTAACAGTACAACTTAAATTACCTAACCCACCCTCTGTTGTATCCTCACAACAACCCTGTGAAGCAGGTTACATTGTAAAAGTATGATGGATCCAAGGTCAACCAGAGAGTTTCAGGGCTGAGAAGGGATTTGCGCATTGGGTCTCTGTGGTCTTGGTTCAGCACTCCAAGTACTATACCACACTAGGACAAGGAGTACTCTGGAGGCAGCATATGAGTGAGGGGGTATATGGTTCCTTAGCTGCCTGAGCCTTTCACAGGAGGGAAAGAAAGTTATAATTTACTAGGGGCTTTTTAGCATGTTCCATTGATTTTTTGGGGATTCCAATGCTTCCAGAAAAAACATTGAGATAAAAGTGGTCTCAAAAGAACTAAAAAGAATCGTGGGGGGGGGGGGGGGGGGAGACAACAAAAATCCTGGAGTGAAAACTATAGGCACAAAAATACAAGTGGAAATCAGGGGATAAACTGAAGCAGTATTGGGCCATAACCATCAGAAAAAAACCCATGTAGAAAAGCTCAGTGTGACAAATAAGGTTATCGGGGATCAAACATTGATATTCCCTACCACTACTTGCTGATCATGTAGCTAGAATGATGCTGAGGCAAAGAATTGACTCATTTTTGTAGGTTTATTTAAAATATTTGTGTGCTGCCTTTCCACCCACTTTAGGGTCCTGAGCAATCAAAACAGTGTTAAAATACAGATAAATATATACAAGATATTAAAATATTTAAAACAATAAATTAAACCTATAAACACTGAGAACAGGTATGGAGGAGGGCCACTGAGAATGAGTGATGGAACACCAAATCAAACAAAAAGTCTTCACTCACTGGCAGAAGACAACAATAGAATGTCCCTGGGGATGATTCTATCTCAGTTTGTTGCTGTTCACATTGTGTTAAGTGCCATCAAGTTGCTTCTGACTTGTGGCGGCCCTATGAATTAATGAACGCCAAAATGTCCTATCATTAACAGTCTTGCACAGGTCTTGCAAACGGAGGACCATGGCAGCCTTTATTGAGTCAATCCATCTCATGTTAAATCTTCCTCTTTTCCTGTTGCCTTCAGCTTTTCCTAGCATTATTGTTGTTTCCAGTGACTGTCTTCTCATAATGTCATCAAAGTTCAATAGCCTCAGTTTGGTTATTTTAGCTTCTAGGGAGAGTTCAGGCTTGATTTGATCTAGAGCCCACTTATTTGGCAGTCCACAGTATTCGTAAAACTGTCCTCCAACATCATATTTCAAATGAACCTTAGAATGCATCTTTAAATGTTGTTCTCTGGAGAGATCTATTTCCAGTAACTTAGGTGCTGAAGAGATATTTTAGTCTCATTAATGATACTGGAATTGGCTAATAGGGGAGCTTTATCATTAGATAGCAAAGGTAAATGATGATTTTGAGCAGATAGTGGGAGAACTAATATCTAGGAAATCACCATTCTACTCTGTTTTCTTTGGGGTGCAGAGAATTCCTTGAAAGGGTGATTTCTTTTTCCTCCCTATAGTAATAACCAATGTTGTGCTCTGTTCGTAACAGAACCCCTGTCTGGAAGAACTGAAGGCTCATAGAGCATACTTCTCAGCCAGCTAGGCTCCACTTTAAAATAATACCAATTGGATAAAATAAATAAATAAATAAATAGAAAAAGTATACAGCCTGCAACTTTATCTTCAGGGAGCACAGCAAAACATCACCACCCAGATAACCGGAAAACCAGAGCTGTAGTCAAAAAAGAACCAAACCAAAAATAAAACACAATATATAACCAACAGCTATAGAGCGGGGGGGACGGACGGACCAACTCATTCTCTACCTATACCCCAGAGAGATCCATGGGAACAAGGTATAATTAAAAAAAATACAAAAACTGAAATTATAACTGACAAAATATATAACCAACAGCTATAGAGCGGGGGGGACGGACGGACCAACTCATTCTCTACCTATACCCCAGAGAGATCCATGGGAACAAGTTTTAATAAAAAAAAATACAAAAACTGAAATGATAACTGACAACCAATGCTCCCTCTAAGCTGTGGAATCTTGTGAGCAAAAATTCTACTTTGTGAGCTACTGGCATTAAAGTTGTGAGTGAGTGATTTGGCTACTGCATGAATTAGTTTGCTCTGGAGCCATCCTTCCTGAGCTAAGACAAAAATGTGTGAGCCGGATGCTAAAAAACTGTGAGCTAGCTCACACTAACTCAGCTTAGAGGGAACACCGTTGACAACCTTGATACTTCAATATTTTCTTATTATAGTGAATATATCTCTACAACAGTGCAAATTAGTCACAGTAAATAGTTCATTATCATTAACAATAGTCCATTCTTAACTATTCGTATGATCAATTAAAGTGCCTGTGAATGTTCTTTCCAAGATTAAAGTGCTTGTGCTGTAGTAAACGATTTAATGTCCTTTGTTCTTTCATTCTGCTATAGATTATTTATAAGGTATGTCATCATGGAGGCAGTTTAAACCTTTCCTACCGTGAACATTGTGCTTGTTAAATTCTTGTCTGTCTTTGAATGATAAGTGGATATATGGATTTTGTTCTGTTGCCTCTTTGGGAAAAGTGAGAAGAAATGGAATTAAAGGTCAACAGATCCATCAGAGGCTGCATTAGAACATCCATAAATCATCCACACTCACTGGATTTGAAAGAACATTAGAACGTTTATTTATTTTGTTTTGTTCATTTAATGTATTTCTATGTTGACCTTAGAAGCATGCCTAACTGCGGTTCAAATTTCCCTTTGTCTTCTTGAATTTTATGAAACAGGTCTCTTGTTCTTTTTTTGTTGTTCTCTTCTATTTATTTACGCTGGTTATTATAATAGTTCTCTTTGTCTCAATGTGCCAGTTGTTGGAACACTGCATTTAGACTTCTGATTCTGTTTCTGTGACCTTTCAGTTTTGCTTCTTGTCTCGCCTCTCTTTAGCAATTTTAAGAGTTTCACCAGTTAGTTATCCATTGAAGCTTTTCATTTCTTTTGGCTACAGGAATAGTATTTGTGCATTTTTCCTTGATAATATTTCTGGTTTCTTTCTTTCTTTATATTTTTGCGTTTGTGCGTGTGTATGTGCTCGTGCCTGGAAGGTGTGGCAACCTCTGGCAACTCCTACTGGGGCATGGAGGACGTTCAGAGAAGTGTCTTGATAGCCTGTCTCTGCCTCCTGGCCCTGGTATTCTTTGGAGGTCTCCCATCCAAATACTTACCAGAGTCAGCCCCGCTTAACTTCTGAGATCTGACAAGATCAGGATTGCCTGGGCTATCCAGATCAGGGCGATAATATTTCTGGTTTCAATCAATTGTTCTGTTTCCTGTCGACTTGAACTTAGTAATGTAAACCTGTTCTTTGCATGGTCCTTAAATTCTTCAGGAATGTTGTTTAGATTCTGTTTGGCATTATGAATGTTTTGGTGTTTTTCTTCAGCTTAATTCTAATTTTCAATATTAATTCATGGTCTGTTCCACAGTCAGCTCCTGGTCTTGTTGTAGTATAGAGAATAGAGGTTCTCTGTCTTCTGCTTCTTATTTCTATAGTAGGAATATAACCTATGTAGGCTTGTAAATTAAATTTGGTGTGCCAGATTCCCTGCTCTGCTTTTCTTCCTTGCTTCCAGAAGGTGAACTGTGTCTCCAGAGCGCTAATGGCAGCTCTTTGCTTGATCTGAGTCTGGGAAGGAGAAAGAGGAAGCTAATAGATTCTTTTTGTACTTTTTTCCTGCCGAAGAGAAATGGTTGGTCCAAGACTACATATGTGCCAGATTGGCCAGAAGTATATATTTATCTTAGGCAGTCTGATATATGAGTTTTCCCCCAAGCCCACATGAACACTTAGCTCATTTCCTATTTTAAGGGAATAAAACCTGAAAATAGTTTCCTTTGTAGTAGTCTGTATTGGGGTGTATGTTTTGTGTATTTTAAAAAATCTCATGCTTGCTTCCTTCCTACCAGGAACCCCCTGGTGAGGTACTTTCAGCTGAGATATAGTAACTGGCTCTAAGACACCCAGCGAGTGTTGTAGCAAAGTGAGGATTTGAGGCATTCCACATTAACCACTATACTGCATGGGCAAAATGTGGTCTTCTAGTTGGGAGGCCAGTGGCTTTTTCTTGGGCCCATCTGCTCCCTGGGCTTAAAATGAAATTAATCTTTTAAAAGTTCCTTTCTTTTAATCATTATTGAGTCTAAAAAAGTGAAGGTAGAGATCAATGATGGTACTACATACAGTAGTAGTAGTAGTAGTAGTAGTAGTAGTAGTTTTATATGGTCTACTGGTAATGGTGACTGCTCTTGCTTCGGAGATGTGAAAGATATGTTTTTGTACTTGGAGGTAAATCTAGTTTTTATGGGGTATATGAGACGGACCTGTTTTCTGCCATTTACAATTAATCTGACTACTTCGGGAAAAATGCTGATCACCAAAGTACAATAAACTGGAATAAGGGATGCTTTCTCTGTAATTTCTAAGATTTTTTTGTTTTCCTTAGTTTCTTCTCTGAAAATGAAGAACAAGCCGATAATATGAAAGAAAAGTGTTGATGGGGAGAAATTCCTGTAAACATAAATGCCTTTAAACCAGCTTTTTTCATTTACTATTGATAATTTGTTTATTATTTGTATGAATAATACTACATACATGGATTTATGAATGATATAGTCTTGATACAACCAGATGCTGAGACTAAGTAAGAGTCATGTCTGAATGTTAGAATATCTTTTCTGGATTGGATGAAAGATCCGTCTAGTTTAGCATCCTGTTTTCCACAGGAGGCAACCATATGTAGTCTTAGAAGACTACAAGCAGGGCATTAAGGTAGTATCCATCCACTGCAGGTGATGGGCTTTCAGTAATTGGTATTTATGGACATACTGCCTTTGAAAATGGAGATTCCCTTAAGCCATCATGGCTAGTTGGGACCGCTTAACGGCCACGTGCTCCCATATCAACCTGCCAATTAGTTAAGGTCTTTAATGGAGGTTTTTCTTTAGTTGCCTCGGGCTTTTGAAGTTTTGGCTCCTTTTAGAGATAGATGTTTATCCTGTTCTCTAGTGCTTTTAATTGCATACAGGGGTACAACTTTCCAAAAGATATGGCTTTACCATTTCTGTGTTAATGTTATCTTTGAGAGTGCTTAAGGTAGAAAAGTATAATAAAAGTCTTGTAAATAGTGGGTCTCCTGCTGGACCCAGTCAGAATATGTATCAAAGAAATCAACCCAATCTTGAGTAGCAGTGTATAGCATTTTATAATAAATAGAGTGTTGCTAGGCATCTCCCTTATATATAAAAGCCGAATGGGGGTGGCACTTCTCTAGAACATTCCACACACTCCGTAATTGGTTGGCACCCTGGTATGTCACTCAGAATCTGTCCCTATCCACTGGCTGCATTGCTTGAGTCTCGCCTCTAACATTCTAAACAGTTTGTTGTTCCTCTCCCCCCCAGTCAGAACACAGAGGTTATTTGCATATGCAGCCTCATTGGCCTTTGCCAGAACAGTTTGCTGTTCTGAGGTAAAATCTGTCCAATCTCCAAGTGAGGGCTGGAGATCACTCAGAATTCCAACTGTTTTCCAGATGGCAGAGATCAGTTCCCCTTGAGAAAAGGGTGGACTCTGTATCCTTATATGCTGCTGAGGTGGCCCCCGTATGACAGCCAATGTGACGTAGCAGTCAGAGCTTCAGAGCACGGGAGAGGCTGCAGGTTTGTGGGGGGTGGGAAACTGAAGAGTGAGGGGAAAATAAAGGTAGGTTGATGATTGGCTGGGAATGAGATAGAGTTGCCAACTCCAGGTGGGAAATTCCTGGAGATGTGAGGGATGTTTCAGGAGGCGTGGGACCTTGGACAGGTACAAAGCCATAGACTCCACCCTCCAAACCAACCATTCCCTTCTGGGGAACCATTGTTGCCAATGTCCAGGTGAGGGCTGGAGATCACTCAAAATTACAACTGTTCTTTAGGTAGCAGCGATCAGTTCCTCTGGAGAAAATGGTGGACTCAGTGTCATTATACCCTGCTGAGGTCGCCACAGCAAAGTGACACTGAGTGTCCAAGGCCAGGGCACCCGCCCGTAGCCTCTTTCTAGAGGCCGTTATATTTATTTCCACAACGGGCCTTTTTCCTAGTAGACTATATTAATAATTCTTTTCCGTTAGAGAGCTTAATTATTTTTCATTCTCTTTCCACAGCAGGAACTCATTATACAATGACAAATGGAGGCAGTATTAACAGTACAACACACTTACTGGACCTTTTGGATGAACCTATTCCTGGAGTTGGAACATATGATGACTTCCACACCATTGATTGGGTGCGAGAGAAATGCAAAGACAGAGAGAGACACAGACGGGTATTTAAAACTCCTTCATTGCCATTTTATCCTAATGTTTGTAGATAGTAAATGACAAGCTAGGTGTCCACAGGGACTCATGGAGGAAGGGGCATCCCATTCTCTCCTGTCATCCCTCCTATGATAAGTGCCTGGGGGGGGGGCTGAGTTTGGAAAACAAACCATGCCAGACACCTTTTCCTCTCAGCCCCACCCCCTCCATAGCTGGCCACTGGTGACAAGGAGAGGCAAAGACTTGAGACAGTAATTGCAGAGGATGGGCTGTCTGTTCCAAGCTTCTGATTGCTAGAGTGATGGGAGACAAGGCATCTGAGTAGACTCATTTGACCTCAGTCTAAGAGCACGAGGACCAAGAAAAAAATCCAGAAGCAGGACAGGGATATGGCCTCTCCAGTTTCTGAAACTTTACCGTAAGCAGCTGAGTTGAACAAAAGTTTAGTTATTGGGTGAGAAGGTAGCAGATACCAGGATCCCATTTTCCATAGGTCAGAAAGGGGCTATTGCTCAGTAGGAGAGTGCTTATACTTTGTATGTGGATTTAGAGATTAAATAATTGTAGCATATAAGGTAACGTTTTGTTTCTACAGATTAATAGCAAGAAGAAAGAATCCGCATGGGAGATGACAAAGAGTTTGTATGATGCGTGGTCAGGATGGTTAGTCGTAACGTTAACTGGCCTGGCGTCAGGTAGGGACAACTGGAAGAGTTTGTTGGGTTTTTGCAGAACTACTTGTTGCATTTATGATGTAAAGTTCTAGTCACTATAACACTGTCAGTACACAGTATTCCCAGACATTGGGGTCAGTCTCCACTTCTTTTCTTACAAGTTTTATAGTAGGCAGAGCTTCCTTGCTTGCTCCTGTTCTGGCAAGTTACCCATAGTGTTCTGCATATTACCATCGTTTAAACATTCTTTCAGGTAATGATAGAAGGGTCACAGAAATTGTTGCTAAATACATTACAACAACTCTGAGTATTTGCACCAAAGTATTGTTGTGTATAGGATAAATTTAAGTTTTAATCTTTTTGTATAGAAAAATGTTTTAGATGTATGTTTATGTGTTCGTATTAATTCTTTCTATGCGAATGTATTAATTTATCTTAAAATAGTCTTATAGCCTGCTTGTGTGATAGAGACCGAGTGGCTACATTTTAAGTGTCAAACAGCCAATGGGCTTTTTGGTCATTTTCCTTGAAAGAACTGAATTGAACAGCATATGGTTATGGCCAATGAAGAAGTGGTTGTGAAGCAGAGGTAATGATGAAGGCTTCTGTGACACGTATTCACGGTTTCTTAATGAGTCCTGCGACAGACCTTACATATAAAGAAAATGTCTCTCTACTCAGCAGTTCTCCTCTGCTTTCCATTTACCTTTCTATCCACAAATCCAAACTCTGTTTTTTGTAACTTCATCTAGATAGGCTATCTTCACCTGCATGCATTATTCTTTTTCTTATTTCTACAAAATTTACATGAATTGCTAAAGAGCACTAAAGCTTTAGAATATTGCTGAGTATCAAATTTCCGCATTGTTTGGTGATCTGTTGTTTCCCTGCCAAGTAAAACATTAACATACACATCCAGTAGAAAAGAATGTAATTGTTCTCACAATAGAACAAGTTAAGCTGGTTGTCAAGATTCATTTGCTCTTTAGAAGCTGAAAAAATGAGTCAAACATGTATTAAAGGTTTCAAAACTGATTTTTTTCTTCCTGTTCTATAAAGAATTTTGTCTATAGCACATGAATGGGCTTAGTTGTATATTTCTGCAGCGCTCCAAATTGTGCATAAGGCACTGTATACATTTCTGCTGATGTTAAACCAGAGAGGATCACTTCTGCTTCTGTGAACCTCATGTACTCATCAGAGGTGTTGCATGCACACCAGAGCCCCACCAGTAGGACACTCAGGCTTGCATCCAGTGATGTACAAGCAAAAACATAAACAGACCTAGATCCTCTTGTGCAACACTAGCACTTTCCTCCATATATATGACAATGCTCAGAAATTGGTTGTTCAAGATCTTGCAGAAGTACAAATGGAGAAACGATAAGTTTGACTTAGTGCAAGTGGCTACAGCAGTCTTTCTTGTGTTTCCACTTGTGCAACAGATCTAGTGCAAAAGGAATTTTGCATTGGATCCAACCCAATGTTTGTATTATATCAAGATAATGTTTTGCTCACCTCACTTCTCCAAGCGATGAGAAGCTTCAGAGGTTGCTGCTTACACAGGTTTTTCAGAAGAAAAGAGAACTGGAGTCTTATGATGTTTCTGTAGTATTTCAGATCAGGAAAACAGAATGGGGGATGATTAAGCTTCCTTTCCCCAAGCACAGCTGTCTTGATCCAAACCAGGGTGCAGGGGAATCAAGTGTCTGCTTCATAGGGCCCAAGGATAGACTTGAAAGCAATGTATCCTGTAATTAGGCCCTGTGTCTTTCCTTTTCACAGATAAAAATTATGTGTTTTCTTTTTGCACTGACCTACACATGTCTTCCTTCTCCCTTCAGCTAGCAGTGGGTTTCATGTCTTTCAGTCCTGATGGCTGTTTAGCTGGAACCAGTAATGCAGCCATCACAAAGCATAACTAAGCTATCTTCGACGTGGTCTCTGTGCTTCACATCCATGGGATCTAATGCGCACGCGCTGGATCGATCAGTGCTGTAGCAAGCTCTTTGAATGGATTTTCATGCCCAGTCCCTCAGGTATGCCCGGGAACCCCACCGCGCATGCCCAGAGGGGTGGGCACGGACATCCCACCAGTTCCTTTCTTACCGCTGCGTTGAGCAGACCTCTTCTTCGTCGGTCCGATCGGTTCGCTGTTAGCTTTCGCCTCACAGCTCTTAGGAATTGTTTCCAAACTTTCTTTTACTTTAATTTTTGGTTGTTCTTCAAAAACAGTTTTTGTTCCTTTCTTACCGCTGCGTTGAGCAGACCTCTTCTTCGTCGGTCCGATCGGTTCGCTGTTAGCTTTCGCCTCACAGCTCTTAGGAATTGTTTCCAAACTTTCTTTTACTTTAATTTTTGGTTGTTCTTCAAAAACAGT
>NW_015169191.1:40173-64357 GCF_001447785.1 Gekko japonicus | reverse complement strand
CAGGAATGCCCTCATCTCCAATGTCACAGAGACTCTAGCACTATTGGAGGATCTGGGCCTGCGAGTCAATTGACAAAAGTCTCAATTATGTCCGGTCCAGCGAATACAGTACATCGGCGCAATACTGGATTCAAAGACATGCATGGCTTACCTGCCCCACGACAGGGCAGCAGATATCATTTCCTTAGCCACCGTCGTCCGTACCCAACCCTCCATCACTGCCTTCCAGATTCAGAGGCTGCTGGGCCTGATGGCTGCAACGACGTCGGTCCTCGTCTTTGCAAGACTCAAAATGTGCCCTTTACAGCTCTGGTTTATTCGCAACTACGATCTGTCGAAAAATGCACACAGTGTCGTCCTATCCCCTCTTCCCAGCATACAGGAGTCTTTACTTTGGTGGACTATCCCTTCGAATATCCTTCAGGGAGCGCCCTTCCACCCTCCGTCACCCGAGGTCACCATTACAACAGATGCTTCCCTGACGGGATGTGGTGCACACTCCATGGGCCTTTCTGTTGGAGACCAGTGGAACACAGAGATGAGGAAGCGACACATAAACTTCCTAGAACTCCTGGCTATACAAGACGCTGTCACCAGTTTCCTCCCTTTAATCAAGGGAAAATGTGTCACAGTCCTCACAGACAACACCACAGCGCTCTCTTATGTCAACAGACAGGGAGGCACTGTTTCCCTACGACTCTGTACCCTTGCCATTCAGTTGTGGGAGCTTTGCATCGCCAACTACATATTCCTCGTAGCCACTCACATTCCCGGGCACATGAACATGCAGGCAGACCATCTAAGTCGAGCAGGACTCAGCCTTCACGAGTGGTGGATGAACCCAACATACCTCCTCCCACTCTTCCAAAAGTGGGGAGTTCCCCAAGTCGATGTCTTTGCAAACAGAAACAACAAAAAGTGTCCTCTGTTCTGCAGTTGAGGAGGCAAGGACCCACAATCTCTGGGAAAACGGTCTCCTTTACCCTTGGTCCTCAAGACTTCTTTACCTGTTCCCCCCCTTACCTCTGCTTCTGAGAGTGGTCCGCAAAATACTCAAAGACGCCGTGGACTGTATCTTAATAACCCCATGGTGGCTGAGACAACCTTGATTTTCAACAGTCCTCGAGTTATCATAGGGGATATACCATCAGTTCCCTTCGGCTCAGGACCTCCTCCTTCTCTCCGACTCCCCGGTCCTACATCACGACATACCACAATTGAAACTGACGGCTTCTCCTCCCGCGTAGTGAACGTCCTCTTGAATTCCAGGAAGCCTACTAGTAGGTGGAGGTCTTACGATGGTAAATGACGAAGGTTCTGTTCTTCCCTAGGTGATGGCGCTCCTCGAGCCACCTCAGTGGGTCTCGAAAGAGTTTTCCGATTCCTCCTCTCCTTAGCTGACTTGGGACTTTCCCATTCATTGTTAAGAGTTTATTTGGCCGCTCTCTCGGCCTACCATGTTCCAGCTGACGAATGCACTTTGTTTTCTCATCTGATTTTCAAACGATTTTTAAAAGGTTTGTTACACCTCTATCCTCCTGTCAAAACTCCAGTCGCTCCCTGGGACCTTCCTCTAGTTCTACACCAGCTCACGCGGAAGCCCTTTGAGCCGCTTGCTACATGTGACCTCAAACTCCTCACATGGAAAATGGCCTTTTTAATTGCTATCACATCAGCAAGGTAAGTTGGAGAAATATTGGCTTCCGACACGATACACCTTACCTATAATTTCTGCCAGACGGAGTCCGCCTCGTCCCGGACATCTCCTTCCTGCCGAAGGTGGTATCAGAGTTCCACCTGCAGGCGGAGGTCTTCCTCCCTGACTTCTTTCCAAATCCAACATGAGCTCTCCTGTTCTACCTCAATAGAACACACCCGACTAGACGACACTCACAATTGTTCGTCTCTTACGCGTCAGCATGACTGGGCACTCGCATCATGGCCCAGCACCTGTCAAAGTGGATTGTGGGTCTCATCCGTCTGTGTTACCAGATCGCCAAACAGCCATTGCCTGGCCCTATTAGGGCTCATTCTACCAGGGCTTTCGCGACTTCCACTGCCTTCCTCCAGGGAGTGCCACTGACGGACATTTGCAAAACCGCTACGTGGGCCATGCCTAATACCTTCATCAGGCACTACGCCCTAGACGTCCATACGAACACCAATACCAACATGGGATGTCACATTCTGTCTTCGGCTACGCAGTAAACGACCTGCCAGCACCCTCCTCCAGGTAGGCTACTGCTTGCTAATCTCCCATGGGTGTGAAGCACAGAGACCACATCGAAGATAAGCAGGTTGCTTACCAGTAACTGGTGATCTTCGAGTGGTCATCTGTGCATTCACACCACCCGCCCTCCTTCCCCGCTGCTGTCAGCTTCTAGATTTTTATTAGGGGTTGATTTGCGGCAGTTTGTAGGAACTGGCAGGATGTCCACGTCTACCCCTCTGGACATGCGCGATGGGGTTCCTTCGCATGCCTGAGGGACTGGGCGCGAAAATCCATTAAAAGAGCTTGCTACAGCACCGATTGATCCAGCGTGTGTGCACTAGATCCCATGGGTGTGAATGCACAGATGACCACTCGAAGATCACCAGATACTGGTAAGCAACCTGCTTTTACCATTCCTTTTGCTGCGTTGGATAATCTGAGTCACAGTGATCAGAGACCTTGCAGGAATTTGTGTCTCTGTCTCTGTGTGAGAGAATATATATTGTTTCAAAACTGACAGATAATTTTTCTTTTGGGATTCTATTGAATGACTGTTCAATTTTTGCCAGAGTTGATTAATGTCCTGAGCCAGACACCTTGACTTTAATCTTATTCTGATTTAATTTAAAAAGAAGAAATGTGATTAGTGTTCAAAACCCCAGGGAACACTAAGACTTCTTTCTAATCTTCCCAAAGGTTTTTTTTTTTTTTGGGGGGGGGGGTCTGGTTTCAGATTCCATTGTGCTTAATTAAAAAATGCATTTATGAAAACGCTAATGTGTATGATGCTATACAATGCCATGTGCACAGAAGTTTTGAATAAATGTGAAATCACAGGTTTAAGCAAGGTGTAACTGTGGTTGCATACAAAACCCACCATGGGATGTACACCATAGGACACTCCCCTTCATCCTCCTGCTGTAACGTATTGTGCCATCTGAAGAGTCATTCCTGTTGCAGGGGGTGACACCGATATTCATTCTTTGTGTAATTGGAAGAGTCTTCTATTTAATTAAAAGGGCATTTTGGAACAAAGCTTGAGTGTTCATAGTTTTGTATGTAAGAGAAAAAGGTTACAGTTGGTATTCTAATTATTAATGTATTGATTTTCATACATCTCGGTTTTCATTTTGTTTAAAACTAAAAGCTAGAGGTTCACTCTGATACAAACCACAAAATAAAAATCTGTATGAATCCAATAAAATTCAAAGTTAATTGTAGCTAGGTTTGTAGTTTCTGATCCGTTGTTTGGAAATCAGGTATAACTATGATTAACCCCCAGAAACTATGCCGATAGTATCCTTTTGCACATATACTTCCTAATCAAGAAATGAATTTATGTGCATATTACTTTCAGAGGATTAGGATATATGTGTCCCCAGCATCTATATATCTAATAGCAACATGTGTCTCCCATCTGTAGATATTTAAATCCATGGATCAGGGCCATATCAACACTAAACAGATTTTCCTGCAAATGTGCAGAAAAATCTGGAATCTTTTTTTTTTAATTGGGGGGTCAAATCCCCCCAGAATAAAATACCTACCTCCTTCATGGTCATTGGTTCCAGCGAAGCCCAGAAACTATAGTTGGTGGCAGCTGTGGCAGAACCACGCTGGGCCCAGCAAGAAAGTGTGGGGGGGGGAGTGGGATTCCCTTCTGCATGTCTCATGGGCCCACACTTGTACAGCCCTAGTCATAAAAGCTCAATGAACAGTATGTTGATACAGTCACTCTGAAGTGGTACTCCCTTTGTGGATCACAGAGAGCCACATTTGCAGTTACTTTTAACCAAAAGAGCCATGTTTACTTCCATCTCTGGCATGAGGCTTGCACCTCAGGGAGGCTTGCAGGTTAGTTGTTCCTCTGGCAGCAGCTTTTTCAAGGTGTGAACCACTTGTCAGCCTTAAGCACCACTGGGCAAAGTCCTTGCCTACTTTCCTGGAACAGGCACAAATGCTACACAGAGGAACCACACTCAGAAAAGCCACAGGTGTCTCCTGAGCCACTGGGTGTGTATCACTGCTCTAAAGTCTAGTTCACTCATTTCTGTTGGTTGGTTTTTCACTCATGTAAGTAATCTAATCACATGGGCAGCATATTGTGAGAGTCAGGAGCCCTTGGCAACAGCCGTTTTTACAGTCTAGAAGGCAAATGCATGTACTAGCATTTCAAAAGATCACAGTGAAATGTTATCCTCTTTGGTACACAGGACCTAGGTTATCTGAGATGTCTAAAGCCTGGTTATATGCATGAAAATCTGCCCTTCTAAACTGTAAATAATTGGATATGGTGCTATGGAAGCTGCTGATTTTTTTCCTTTAATGTGAGTTTATGCCAGTACAAACGGATTAAAATTATAGATTTATATCCTGCTTTTTGACCAGTAGCTTATGCTATTTTATGAGACAATTTTAATTTTTCTGTACCCCATTCACATTCTTAATAACTTAATCTTCACTGTAGGACACAGTTCTGTTGTAGTTTATCCATCTCCAGCATAACCTATCCCTCCTCCACAATTTTGTAGCTGATTAAAGAAAATGTGTACCATTGTCATCTGATGTGATATGTAATGTTTGTAAAATGTTGTGCAATTTATTTATTCCTGGACACTATTTGAGTAAGGAATAAATAAACCACTATTTGATGTAGTGGTTAAGTGTGCGGACTGTAATCTGGGAGAACCGGGTTTGATTCCCCACTCCTCCACTTGCACCTGCTGATGTGACCTTGGATCAGTTACAAGCTCTAGCACAGCTGTCCTTGAAAAAGAGCAGTTTGTGTCAGAGTTCTCTCAGCCCCACCCACCTCACAGGATGTCTGTTGTGGGGAGGGGAAGGGAAAGGAGTTTGTAAGCCCCTCTGAGACTCCAAGTGAAGGGCGGGGTATAAATCCAATTTCTTCTTCTCTTCTTCTTCTTCTTCTTTTGATATTGGCACCAAGAAGAACTTACTATCATTGACAGCCATGTCTATTTTTATATCCCTTTTTAAATTTAAGAAATATTCTCAGATTAATAACATGAAGCTGTTTGTTAGAAATATCTTTCTGAATTAATGTTGCCGCTTAAGTTACCTTAATGATATTTTGGTAAAAATGATCTGATTTACATAAGAGCATTGCTTTACCAAGTAAGCTAGTAATGCATTATGTTACTACTTTGTGAATTGATCATGATGTTATATTTATAGCCTCTGAAAGTACTAACCCAACACTGTTTACACAACAGGTGCATTGGCTGGTTTGATAGATATTGCAGCAGACTGGATGACTGACCTAAAGGAAGGTATTTGTCTCAGTGCTCTGTGGTTTAACCACGAGCAGTGCTGCTGGACATCAAATGAGACAACATTTGAAGAAAGAGACAAATGCCCACTATGGAAAACATGGGCAGAACTCATAATTGGTCAAGCAGAAGTAAGTATAGTTTTTAAACAAAGCAGTATTGTAGTGACTTGGGAGATTGGTAACCTAATGGTGAAAAAGAGAAATTATTTCATCCATGCAATGAAGTCTCAGGGCTTAACTACATTATCATATTACACTGATTTACTTGGTTTTATGGATTGATCTGCCCATTCACTTGATTTGTGGTTGTGCATAAGAGTGAAATTGTCAGTAATATTATACTTAAAAGATAGCAGCTACAAAGAGAAGACATGGAGAAGTGTAATATAAGAGTGCGGAGCTCTATAACCAGAGCCACTGATTAGAAATTAAATAATGTTTTAGCCATGAGACAGCAAATATTTCTGTGCCGCCTTTCCACCCAAATAGGGTCCCCAAGGCAGCAAATATCAAAACATTTCAATGTTAAAACAGCAAAAATAGTGGTTAGGGTCCCAACAGGCCTATGTGTGCATGCATGCATGCATGCATTGATGTGTGTGTGTCCATTTCCCTTCCAGTGGCAGACCCTTGTGGTTCTGGAGGGTCCCCTCATCTTTGTGGCTTGCTGGGGAGGGAAGGGAAGGGGCAGGTGAGAAATTCCTTTGCACCCCATGGTAGATGGTGCCCTGCATCCCAAGTATTAGTTTGTAAACCTAACATCTACTCTCAGCCAGGGAGAACCTAGGGTTCAACCTCCTTTCTCTTATAAAGTAAGACTGTGCAAGATCCTGACTCTCCCCCACAATCCTTGCAGGTTCTTAACTGCTGCTCTTATGCTTTTTTGGGTAGGGCCTGGCAGACTGGCACAATACTAGTTGTGGTTTTGTACCAGGAGGCAATTACTTGTGCAGTGTTGTAGGTATTCTAGAAGAAGAGTGCTGATCTATGGTCTTGTACAGCAAGTGATCTATTTTGTCACTTATAGAGGGTTTTAAAAAAATAATTACATAGCCAATTCCCTCCCCAGTGCTTCAGTTGTTTGACTTTAAATCTTTTTTTGCTGTGTCTCCTCAAAAGGTGGCCTTGAATGTACAATGACCCTCTAAAATATTCTATATTGGGGGGGGAGGTGTTTGCTTTAATTACTGGACATAACTGTATTACATATGCCAATTTAAGGTTTTTTGGTGGCATACCTGAAAAAGTCTTACTTTTGAGTAAATGTTTCTTAATGTACAGCAGAATATCCACATGGTTGCTATAAAAATTTGCTAACGGCCTCCCTCTACCTCCCTCCCTCTTTCTCTCTCACTTTAGGGCCCAGGCTCCTACATAATGAACTATATCATGTATATTTTCTGGGCCTTGAGTTTTGCTTTCCTAGCAGTTTCTCTCGTGAAAGTGTTTGCTCCTTATGCATGTGGCTCTGGGATTCCAGAGGTAGGATTTGTTACCTTTAACCATATTTAAGAAAATATCATAAGGAGAACTGTTGTAGCATATAAGTTATTGCATGATGCTGTGGTTGCTTTATAAATATTAACATTGGTCCTTTCCACACTAGACCTTAAATCCTGGTTCAGCCCTGTCCCTGAACTTACATTCTACACTGCACTTGAGTTCACCCCTGTAATTATCTCGTGGTATTTTCTGTTTCCACATTACATTGAAGTCACACTTGTCATGGGATAAACGAATGCTATTATAACCAGGGATAAATGCATGGTATTGTGTCGCAAGTCGAACTCTGATAAAACCAGGGATGAGATCCAAGTGCAGAAAGGACATGGAAAATGAAATTGGATGTCAAGTGAGATGAGCCAGGAAATAGTGCATTAGGTTTCCTATTTAAGGCATAAATCTGACTTCAAATAATTTGTAATCAGCTGTGTTAAAACAATGATGTCAGTTCCATGATATACTGTGTGTTATCTATTTATACACTAGAAGATGGGTTTCCCTGCAATTAAAATGTGGGTTTTTTTCCTTTTCTAGATCAAAACCATATTGAGCGGTTTCATAATTAGAGGATACTTGGGCAAGTGGACCTTGATGATAAAAACAATCACTCTAGTCTTGGCTGTAGCCTCAGGTTTGAGTTTAGGAAAAGAAGGCCCTCTTGTACACGTTGCTTGTTGCTGCGGCAATATCTTTTCTTACCTCTTTCCGAAGTATAGTACAAATGAAGCCAAAAAAAGAGAGGTATGTTCTTCTTAAAATTATAAATGATTTGCGCTTACAATAGTGTGATTAAATAGGCAGCAGTATATTCCTATATTTAAAAATATGTTCAGATGAATACATTCTATTCATGTGTTTTAGAAGAACGGTAAAAAAATAATTGCTGTCTTTATAGAGCAAGGCAGGATTTTTTTCCCCCAGCAAGTACTATTAAAGGGAATTCAGAAGTGAGGCGCACGATTTCCCAAGTAGTTACATTAGGGCATATGTGGTATTCTGTTTCATATCATACAGTGTAGAAAAACATCTTTTCTTCTCCTCCCATTTGGTGAGATAATAGGGCTTGTTCCCCCTCTCCTTTTCCCTGAGGTTTCTTGTACACTCCCCGCCCACCCCTCACCAGTCAGTGCTGCTTTTTGCCTGTTTCTGCTGGAAGGGGTAGAAAATGACCAGGGCAGAGTAGCAGCATTGCGAGAGAGAGAGAGGGGTTTTTAATGGCTTCTTTTTATATTTGTTTTAAGCGGTGGCATATAAATATCCTAAATAATCTAAGACATTATACCTTTTGAAATATAGAGTTAACTGCAGGATTTTTTTATTTTTATTTTTAAACGTGGTCCAGTTGTGACTGTTCTGCTTTGCTGCCCTGGGAAAAAGCAGCTGTCCCCCACACAGTCTCCTAATCTTAGCAAGAAAGTTTCTTTAGCCATGAAGGAAGTTTGCTGGTTATTCAGCTTTGCTGCATTTTTGTAGATTCCAGTCTTTGCAGTATGTTTTTGAACAGAAAATGCTGTTCTTATGTATGACCTGCCTGAAAAAAGTTTAAGCAACGTTGTCCTTTCAACAGGTATTATCAGCTGCATCGGCAGCAGGAGTATCAGTAGCGTTTGGAGCCCCCATTGGTGGAGTTCTTTTCAGCCTAGAGGAGGTATCTATAATCAGTGCTTAAAACACACATATTGTTTCATTATTATTGTCCTCGTGCATGGCCTGCGTGGTCTTGAGTCTTTCATATACCATACAGATTTAAGCATTGCATGGTTTCATTCCATGTGTACTAACCCCATGATTATTTGGTAGTAAATGATTAGTACAGTTTCACCTTTGCAAATAAGTGAACCAAAGCTACCACCCCACATACCTGTGTTATTTTTGGCACACTGCAAGCACTCATCTGCCAATTCTGTAAAAGTTCATGTCTAATCACCTAGAGGCAAATCTTATCTAGTCCTGGTATAGTACGTAAATTGTTAGAAGCTTCTTACTGTGCAATTAATGCCTCCATTTTTCCTGTTACTGGTGAAGCGCAATATTTTTAGTGGTATTTGGTTTGCAGTTGATTGGGCAGTTTGCAGTTGATTGCTGGAAGAAATACATGGGTTGAGGAGGTCTAGCCTGAGTCTGGCACATCATGCTTCTGATTCATTCCATATTTAGTGTGACTCCACAAAGTTTTTCTCCAGTGGAATGATAAATGTTGGTTGAGTGGTGACCAGCTTATGAACTCAGCAAGTCATGAAACTATCACAGAGCTCAATTCGCTATGATTGTGGGAACTGGCCAAGTAACAGGATCCATGTACTGTACAGCCATTACCTTGTTTGTTAAAGAGTTGCTGTATTTTCAAGTATCTTAACATAAATAGTCTTGTATTTAATTCATAGAGTGGTGTCTGTTTCATTATCTCCTTGAGAATTTCTACTTGGGATACTGTAGCCAACTGTCTTAAAAATATTAACCAGCTTTAGTTAATTGCTGTTGAGCAGTGTCCTTATCTCATATATAAGCATTGCAGAATGCAAGCAAATAGTGAAATAGACCTCTTTTGTCTCTTGCAGGTCAGTTATTATTTTCCCCTGAAAACCTTATGGAGATCATTCTTTGCTGCTTTGGTTGCTGCATTTGTTTTGAGGTCCATCAATCCTTTTGGTAACAGCCGCCTAGTCCTTTTTTACGTTGAATACCATACTCCATGGTATCTTTTTGAACTGTTACCCTTCATTCTTCTGGGAGTGTTTGGTGGATTGTGGGGAGCATTTTTCATCCGTGCAAACATTGCTTGGTGTCGCCGCCGCAAGTCAACAAAATTTGGAAAGTACCCAGTACTAGAAGTCATTATTGTAGCAGCAATAACTGCTGTCATTGCTTTCCCAAACCCCTACACCAGAGTCAACACCAGTGAGCTTATTAAAGAACTCTTTACAGACTGTGGGCCCTTGGAATCTTCCTCCCTTTGTGATTACAGAAATGATATGAATGTCAGTAAAATAGTTGATGATATTCCTGACCGTCCAGCAGGCACTGGAGTGTATTCAGCTATATGGCAGCTGTGTTTAGCCCTTATATTTAAGATTATAATGACAGTCTTCACCTTTGGAATCAAGGTAAGATACAACAAATTATGACTCTTTGGTCATTGCTCTTCTCCTTCCCACTCTACTCCTCCTATTCAAGTACAACATATTGTGTACAGCAGTCAAAAGAATATTCATCAGATTTAATTTTGGACAGAAGTCAAATGGTTGCTTGTTGGGTATTTAGTCAGGAATATGTACACTGTGAATTCCCCATTTTTTTTAATTAGAGACTCCACAGTAGGCAAGTGAAAACTGCTGTGACCTCCTCCATAATAAATCATGAGGGGATTAGAAGGTCAGTCTTCAGAAGATAAGATCTTTACTGCTTTGAAATTTTGCACTTTGGCCAGAGTTGGTGTAGGAATTCAAATGAGACAGGCATATTTCCACTTGGCAATCGTAAAATGCTTAGTAAGACATCTCTTAAAGCAGCATGTTCCAAATCACAGGAATTAGTGGGAAGGTGAGTGGATGAATATGGCTGAATGTCTAAAGACAAATGATGTTATAGGGAGCAGAAACTGGTTTGGGTCTTGACAAATTGCTTCATCTTGCACAAGTCTGGTTTTGCTGGAGGAATTCTGCTTAAGGACGTAAATGAATATTTAGCATACATTTGATGTAATGTCAGTTCAGCTATGGACTTTACAGAACTTTTCAAATGCATGATTTATTTTTGTTGAAAAAAAACAAGTGTTTCCAGCTGCAGCAGTCTGTGTAGCACACCCTGCCTTAGTAGGCTGGCTTGCTCTGCTGCACATCAGCAGCAAGAAGACTCTGAGTAGGTGGAACTGTCACATAGGGTAGTATTGACTGACTGTCACCAGGAATTGGTGCGAGAGGAAATCCATGCAATGCTAGTGTAACTATGCTTCTTCAGTAGCTTGTGCTGATGAGGAGCAATGATATTGCTGGTTTCTGCAAGCAGGTGAAGGTATAGTTGCAGTGGCGCTGTACCTGTTGCAGGCATATTGGCCCATTCTCCCCCTAGCCACCACCCAGAAATGGCAGTGGAGATTAACTTTCTGTGTTGCATCTGGCATTCTCGTGTGCAAGCTGGTGCTGTTTTTTGAACATTCTAGTGCCTTGGTTAACTACAGTGCTGGGGGGAAAAGCCTCTCATGCTTTTTTAGCTACTTCCCCATAAGAAGAATAGGAAAAAAAGATAGTAGGATGCAAAGCTTGTGTGGGCTTGCGGCTTTGCAAGTTTTCATGCTGTCATGCGATTGATAGACATTGCTTAAGTTAATGCTTGTGAAGCATTCCTTCAGTGAGGCTACAATTTCCTTTGGCTTTCTTTTTTCTTGTTAGGTTCCCTCAGGCTTATTCATACCTAGTATGGCCATTGGAGCAATAGCTGGAAGAATTGTGGGAATTGCTGTGGAGCAGCTTGCTTATTATCACCATGACTGGTTTATCTTCAAGGAGTGGTGTGAAGTTGGAGCAGACTGTATAACACCAGGCCTCTATGCTATGGTTGGTGCTGCTGCATGCTTAGGTAACTAAATTATAACACAGCAACAAAAAGAAATTCTTTGGTTGCTAAGAAACCTTCTTAGGTTGCTTAAGTAAGTGAGTTTAAGTGAAAAAGAAGAAACTACATGAATGGATGTGACCAGCATTAGAAGAACTAGTCATTTTTGAATGTAGCCATCTTCTGTGTGTGCATTTGTTTCACATCATTCCCCATATATGCACAAAAGTCAGAAATAACTTCTGGTGTTGCATGGTAGAACTTTAAAAAATTAAAGCTGAATCTGAAATGAGTTAAGAATTGAAAATAAGGAAACTAACACTTCAGGATATGTAACCACAAACTTGCATACTGTTTTTGATACTTTCTAGTACTGTCTTTGGCAAACAATGTAAATACAGATTTAGCTATCCCCGGCATTGGCTTTCATCATGTTGAAGATGGGTACACTGCTGCTTCTCAGGTCAATTCTGAGGTCCTTCTCTTAGCATTCCAAAGATACAAGAAAACCCTTTTTCGTTCCTAATCCTGTTGGCAAATTCATGTGCCTCACAAATCTAAAGCAGTGACACAAACTGACTAATGGTGGAAATGCTGTGATGCTTCTGGTTGATCAGTTGTTGAGTGTGTAAACAGTGAGATAGAATTTAACTAATCAGTTGACATTTTGAAGGTAGTGTTACAGAAACCAGCACCCAAATGTCTTGGGGAAAGCAGGTTAATGCAGAGCCAGTTGAAGATCATCCTCGCAAGGTCAGACCTTTTTAGGAGGATGTGAGTAGTTATGCAACATATAGGTGAAAAGACTCTTCTGAGTTCTAAGAGAGAAAGAAGGACCATGTTGAACTTAGGTACATGCATCCCCTTCAAAATGTTTGAGTTTTACCAGCATAAACACTATTTTCTCTAGATTCAGTTTCAGCTTATTTACCTTTGACTACAGCATCCAGTCACCTATTCAGAGATAGGTGCTCCCAGCTGCTTTGTTTAAAGATAGAACTGAGTGTCGTTAGCTTATTGATGATGACCAACTTCATAGCTATGGATGATCTCACTCAGCAGCTTTTTATAGAAAGAGAGAAGCAGACCCCATCGCACACATGCTCCAGATTCAGCTCAGATTGGACACTTTTACTTTTCCCATTGGCCATGCTATCAGCTGATGAGGTCATTTGTTGGTTGGTTGGTTGAGGTTTTTTTAAATTTTCTCTTTCTGTATTATTTTATGTTTTGATTTTAGTATTTTAAAATTCTGCTGTTCATCATATGTATCCAGCAAATTAAACAATAATATTACCATTACTTTTTTATTTAAATTAAACAATGAACATATTCATGAACATGAAAATCTGAACAATTTGCATCAGCACAAACATAGGTTATCTACGAACTTAACATTGGTACAATGAATGCTTTGAACTTAAGGAATACTGCTATACCCCATGTAGGGAAGAACTATACAGATTTTAAGTCATCACTCTCAAAAACAAAGCCAGTTTGTGGATTGGGAATTATTATGTGGTTGGCACCTGGCAGTATCTCAGTGGTCAGGGACCACCACATTTATATATTATCTCACAAGAGCATATTGATGAGTAGGTTTTTTCTCTTTCCTTTCAGGTGGTGTAACAAGGATGACTGTCTCTTTAGTGGTTATTGTATTTGAGTTAACAGGTGGCTTGGAATACATTGTGCCTCTCATGGCTGCAGTAATGACAAGCAAGTGGGTAGGAGATGCATTTGGCAGGGAAGGTATTTATGAAGCGCACATTCGTCTAAATGGTTATCCTTTCCTGGATGCAAAAGAAGAATTCACCCATACAACGCTGGCTGCTGATGTTATGAGGCCTCGAAGAAATGACCCACCCTTAGCTGTGTTAACCCAAGATAACATGACAGTGGACGATATAGAAAATTTGATCAATGAAACCAGCTATAATGGTTTCCCAGTTATAATGTCAAAAGAGTCCCAGAGACTAGTGGGTTTTGCTCTAAGGAGAGATTTGACTATTGCAATAGGTAATTGTTTTTCTGTCTTCTGAATTTGTATTATTCCCTTCAGAGTAGTTAATGTTGAAGAAACCATAGCAGATATGGGTTGGATGATGGTATCTGGGTAGCAGAAGTTACCTCACTCTGCCACATGAGTCCTTTGTCTTAATGACATTTTGAAAGACAAATGAAATTGTGCCACTGTAGCTTCGTTCTTGTGAGCACTGAAATAGAGTATATTGGATATGCCCACCTCATTTTAAAGCAGAATACATTGGATGAGTTTCTGAAAAACGTAGCTTAATTCTTATATGCTGCATTGATCTCTGAAACAGGGAAAAATGCTAAGAAAAAATAATCATAGTTGCTACATTCAGATGGTATCTTAGGCATCTTTCAAGGAAATCATGAAGTTCTAGAAGTGATGGTAATTTGTGGCATTGGAGTTTTATAGGAAATCAAGTTATTCCTTGAATTAATTTTCATGTATCTGGACAATTGTACTATAATGACTAATTCTATCCTTTTACCCTTTTTCTTGGAATGCCACAATGCAGGTGGCACTTCTAAATTTGATAATTTGGTAGTTTGCACGATCTTATCCATATTTAAAATCTTAGGAATATTACATAACACAAATGTGACATGAGTCTTGAAGTATAGTTGTTCGGAGATCTAGTAGCTTCTTGTATCTTTTTTGAAAGTATGCTGCATGATTTTAACGTGTGAATTCAACTTCCTTCCCTTATTTTTCTTTTCCTTTCTTGGCAAAAGAAAGCGCCAGAAAGAAACAAGAAGGCATTGTTGGCAGTTCCCGAGTCTGTTTTGCCCAACATACCCCATCACTTCCAGCAGAAAGCCCTCGACCATTGAAGCTTAGAAGCATTCTTGATATGAGCCCTTTTACTGTAACGGATCACACTCCAATGGAGATAGTGGTGGATATTTTCCGCAAGCTGGGCTTGAGGCAGTGCCTTGTAACACACAATGGGTGAGTCCAGTAATGGGAAATGCTGTTCATACCACAAAGCCTTGAGAGTGCTTATTTTTCCACCTCTTTCCAATTACTCTGACAGAACTTTGGCACCCAAACATAGTTTAAAAGCATTAAGCATGGTCTAATTGGGTGATCAGGAATCCACATTTTTTTATTTTCCAGATGAATGCTTCCTTTTGTGTATTACTGTCACCATTTCCCCTATCTTGCTGTCACACAACCCCATATAAGCCCTGGGAATCATCAGGTTAGTTCAGCTTTGTAACAGAAGAAAATATCCTTGTACTCAGTGGTTTCCCTCATAAAGAAAAGGGCAGATGTGCTAAACGTCGTTAAGAGGCATTAAACATTGAGAACATGCCTTCAAATTACTCCAGTGTTGGCGGGGGGGACATCATATGAGATGGGCTAATATGTGCAACTGCCTCCAGTTGAGGCCATGGTGCCACTGAACTGCTCCCAGTTTTTCAATAAGTATTTTTCTTAGACACAGCAGTCCATCCTAATTGATGTCTTAGAGATAAGAGTGGTTTGCAAGAAATCTCATGAGACAATAGGTTTTATAAGACTTTGTGTCATATAATTTGTACAATATAATCTGTGTGATTATATTGCTCTTACTGCAAGTGCAAATGACCATCTTATGATTTTCTTCCTCCTTTGAAGACGTTTAATTACTTAGGCATCCTTCCTTTTAAAAAAACCCTGAAGAGTGGGAAGGAACTGCACATTAAAAGGAACATAAGAACATAAGAGATGCCAATGTTGGATCAGGCCAAAGGCCCATCCAGTCCAACACTCTGTATCACACAGTGGCCAGAAATACCAGTGCCATCAGGAGGTCCACTAGTGGGGCCAGGACATTAGAACATGGAGCTGCTTCTAAAAATGGAGATCCTATAACACAAGAAAATCCCTGTTGGATCATATTAGTGGTCCATCTAGTCTAGCATCCTCTTTCACACAGTGGCCTTCCACTTGTCATGGAGGTCCAACTTAATTAATTATCGTATGGCAGTGGGTATAGTATAGCCAGGAGATTAAAGATTGTCTGGCAGCCTGAAACTCTGGCTCTTTTTGTGGTGAGCTAGATTTATTTTTTGGGCTGAGAGCCCAAGGTCACCCAGCTGGCTTCAAGTGGAGGAGCGGGGAATCAAACCCAGTTCTCCAGATTAGAGTCCACGGCTCTTAACCACTACACCAAACTAGCTCTCACAGGTCCAACAAACACAGCATAGAAATCAAGACCAGTGTTCCCTCTAAGCTGAGTGAGTGTGAGCTAGCTCACAGGTTTTTAGACGCCAACTCACACATTTTTGTCTTCGCTCAGGAAGGATGGCCCCAGAGCAAGCTAATTTATGCAGCAGCCAAATAGTTTGCTCACAACTTTAATGCCAGTAGCTCACAAAGTAGAATTTTTCTCACAAGCTTAGAGGGAGCATTGGTCAAGACCTTTCCCAGTGTTGCATCCAAACACTGGTATTCCAAGGTTTGCTGCTTCTGAATGTAGGTTACCTTTGGGCACCATGGTTAGTAGCCACTGATGGACCTATCCTCCAAGAGTCTGTCTAATCCCCTTTTAAAGCAGTCTGTTAGTGGCCATCACTACATTCACTGGCAGTAAATTCCACAATTTAATTACTTTTTGATTAAAGAAGTACTTCCTTTTGTCTATCCTGTATCAACTGCTGATCATCTTCATTGAATACCTCTCAGTTCTGATATACAGCAGAGGAAGAAAATGGTCTCTCAATTCACCTTCTGCACCCTATGCATAATGTTATAAATATTGTGCCCCCCCTTTTTTCTAGAATGAAAAGCCCCAGACTCTGTAGTCTTTTCCCACCCTTGATTTTCTCTTCTGCACTTTTCCCAGTTCTGCAGTGTGTGTATATGTATAATTCATATGTATGTGTGTGTATGTGTATATAAATGTATAATTTGTGATAGTGACCAGAACTATACAAAGTATTCCAAATGACCATAGAGCTATAAAGGGATTTTACAATATTGGCTATTTTATTTTCCATCCCTTTCCTAATAATCCCCAATATGGAGGGGATTTTTTTTACTGCTGCCATACACTGTCATAGAGTACACTGTCCTCTGATGTCATTATCCTGTACCTCTCTCTGATCATAAGGAGATCTGTCCACATCTGTCCAAGTGTTGCTGTTGGCGTCGGAAACACACTCTGTAATGATGTCAGGACTTTGCAAAGGTTGTACTAGACACCATGGATAGGAAGTAGGATTGCTAGACCCTCGCCGGGGGTGAGGGTGCTTCCTCGCTGCCGGCCAGCTGGCTGGCGGGGAAATCCCACTCCCAATTGGCCCGGAAGGTATGCAAAACTCTATGGTAAAATCAGGCTACAAAACATGGAGTTTTGCCCAAAAACCAGAGAGCCCCCCCCCCCAACATTGGCGACATGGTGACATCAGTTCCGGGTGATGTCATCACTTCATGTGTGCAGCAGAAGATCCCGGAGAGGACGAGGGATTCCCCTGGCAGCTGCCAGGTAGGACCTGGCAACCCTAATAGGAAGCTCAAGATTGGGAGCATTCCTAAATTCCTTGTAACATGCAGTTCCACTTACAGTGCCCGTGTTCAACATAGTTTTCCTGTCTATACATAATGCTATTGTAGATCTTCTCCTCCTCTTCTTTCACTGAAATTTATAACTTAGAGGTATGAGCCTTCCCAGTGTGTTCTTTGGAGCCACTGTGCCCCAATTCAGTTTATTATTACTATTTAATTGAGATTGCATATTAGACTTTAGGCAATTGATATTGCTGTTTTGCAGTATGTTACTTGTATTTACGTTTTTAAAAAGTGTTTAAGGAATAAGTACTCATACCTTCCACCGAAAGGAAATGTTAAACTGTTATGTGTATATGGCACTTTTAAAAGTTATCTCTCTATTGTTGTGTGCACTATACTTTATTTTAATGATTGACTCATTTTAAATAAAAAGTTGTGCTTCCAAATATATATTGTTAAAAATATCCTTGAGGATATTATCCTAGGAAATTACTTTTTTCTCCTTTAGGATGACGGGGTTGGGGTCTTTCTGTTAAATCCATTGGGTTTGGGACTATCATTTAAAGCCATTGATAATATGTGAAACAAATTGTGCAAAAATCTATAGTGTGCTAAAATGCATCGTTACCCTGTACTACATTTTTAAAGGTTCTAATTTTCCAAAATAATCAGTATTAACTATGAAGAAAAATATCATAGTACTTAAGTGAAGTTTTTAGAAAAAATGTTGCCTGCTTTGTCAGCCTGCAGCTTTGTAATGAGTCTCTCTTTTCTTGCTTCAAATTGTTAACTTATTTTGAATTCGATCATTTTAACAGTTGTTGGGTTCGATTCCCCTTCTCACTTTTGGGGGCAAACCCCCAAACAATGATGCATGTTTGCATATCCCCACCACTAAACCAATAGGATTTTATAGAGACTGGCAGTTGGGTTCTGCTTCCTAGTATATATAGGAAAAAGCAGTGAACAACTGAGGCAATAAATTTTTTAGTATAAATGTGTAGATGTTTAAAAGCACTAGTCAACAAAATGTCTGTTATAAAAAGACCTATAGATGTTATAAGTCACAATGAGTAAAGCTACAATCTTTGTCTCTAAAATGGTTTCTAAATTGGAAAAGACTCTAGTCCTTGATTTTGCACTTTCTTCATTGCCAAAGATGAAGAATATGACTAGAGAATTTTACAAAAAACTTTATTGCTTACAACTGTGGAACTGCTGTATAAATATGGGCTTTCATATCTGGTACAGACTGGCCCATTTGAAAATCTCTATTTTCAAGTTTAAAATTAAGTAATGTTGGTGAAATGTAGGACTTCAGAAAGAAGTTAAACAGGCTCTCCAGAAGTCAAGAGATGGGACTCTGGCATCCTATGCAACTTCTAATCCATCCACCTTTTCTACTGTCCCATAGCTCTATTCCAACAGGATTTTGATTCCCCATTCTCCCCACATCCGTCACTATTTCCATTACCCCGTGTTTTTTTTTGGGGGGGAAGGGAGAAATGCAAATAACATGCAAATTTTGATTCAGCCAAATTATTCTAGATGCAGAACTTGTTTTTTTACTAGCATAGTTAAGGGGGGAAATGGTACAGACATCACATGGCCTTGCTTTACCATCTTCTCGTACAACAGGAATGCAGCAAGAGGGGGGCCAAAATTGTTAGTTCCTGATATTTATAAAAAGCTGTGTTCACATCAGATTGATTGTAATAATGGTAAACAACTAGCTCTGTTATTTGACTTGTGTCTATATTATTCTGAGTTTAATACGTGTTTTGCACTAGCTGCTACAAGATAGGTTTTTAGATCCCAGAGAAAGAGGGTACTGATTTTCAAATCACTTTTTCAGTTAATCTTTTCATTATTAGCATTTCTGCAGTCCATGTTTTCATTTTACTTTTTCTAAACTTCTCTCATTGTGATTGGATCTTTTTTGTTTGATTTCACACACAGTTATTAGCATAACATGATCTGTTTCAGGATTGTCTTGGGGATCATCACAAAGAAGAACATTTTAGAGCATCTCGAGCAACTAAAGCAGCACGTCGAACCCTTGGTGATTAGATATATCAGATCTCCTCATTAGACACGTTAGACATCAGGAAGCATGAAACTTGTGAATTGTTCAGTGTTCTCTTGCAACAGCTGAACAACAAATCTTCATCTACAAGTACAGAGGCTTTTCATTTAGACGTCAGTGTAAATTTGAAACATGAATAAAAGCCACTTGCAGAAAATATGCTAAATGAAGCGACAGAGCTGAAAATATACTGTTAATTAAAAGACAGTGTTGTGAGAACAAGTGGGTTAGGAAGACTTAGAAGTACTGCTGTTCCCAAAGGTGTCATGCACATCATTTTTTTCCTTTCTGATATGTTTTGTGTGAAGTAAGCACATTGCAAAACTAGTGGGTTTTACATTTTTGACTTTTAACAATAGCTGCCAATCAAGCTGCAAACTTCATTTTAGTTTTGACATCTGTACTAGGACATTCATCTTGAAGCATTAGATTTTTGCATATCCTTTTCCCATGTATTTGGAAAGTCACTTTTCTAGAGTGACTGTTAGAAAGCTATTTATGTTCTAATTAAGAGTACCAATAATTATACCAATTTGTCAGTTGTCTGTTTTTCTGTATTATGTGCCATTTAGATAGTAGTTGTTGCTCTGCAGCAATTGCTGTTGAAGTTGACCTTCCAAGCTTAGCTGCTTCACAATTGTTTCATGCATCCTCTTTAAATAAATAAATTACAGGAAAACTGCTAACCAGAATAACAAGGTCAGCAGCTCATTCTTTGTTGTCTGCTTCTCTTGTGATAATATCCTTTTAGGGCACCTTCAATCCTTGATATTTCTATAGAACCAGTGTAGTCTTATTAGCAAATAATACCTTGATCATAAGAGCACTGTTTCAAATTTTGGGGGGGAAAGTATAAATACATGTTTTTTCTTCCCTCTCCCCCTGAATATTCAAACTTAAATTACATTAACCTGTGATCATCTATTCCAATGCATCTGTATGTGCTCTTATGAAGACACCCAAACCAATAGGTTATTTGGGGCAGAGCCTCAAAATTGAATTATCAAGCAATTTTGAGGTTAGCTAGATTGAACAATACTTTCTTCTGATAGTGGGATCAATATCACTTATTCACACCTTACCTCCCCCCCCCCGCTTTGTCCTCCTTTGTCACTTTTTTGTTGGCATATGATGATCAGCAGCAAAAAAATTAACTATGAGTACCAGCTCAGTATTTATTTACTTGGATTATTAAGAAATTTGGTAATAGTTTAGTGACCATCGTGTTTAGTAGCATGATATTGCTGTCGTTTTTAACAAAATGATGGTTATTTGATAACAATAAAATGCATTGCTTCAAATAAGAAAATCAGGTTTTAATGCACTCTATTCCTGTCAACAAAAATGATTTGGCTACAGATTTAGTCTGTTTCCTTTTGCCCTTCTATTTAATTAGCCATCTTCTGTGTGTCTCTTTTCCAGGCGCCTCCTTGGCATCATAACAAAAAAAGATATCCTCCGTCATATGGCCCAGACGGCAAACCAAGACCCCGCATCAATAATGTTCAACTGAATTCAGTTACCGAGGAGAGAGAGGAAAGTGAAGAGGAGGTTCATTTGTTGAATAGCACAACACTGTAGCAAATGGCATTGTTCTGTGATACAGAAAGAAAGCTGGATTTTTGGAAATGCACACCGCTAGGATTTACAAGTTGGTTTAAGAAAGTCCAGATAGAAAGAAAAAGGAAATTTCTCACAGTAACAAAGGGGATGAGAGTGGATTTCTGCAGTCCTGCACTGGATGCGTTCTGAACCACTAGATCTGCCATGATAGTGCAGTGGGAAGATGGAAGGCTCCAATGTACCCTTCTACTTTGGTATCAAAGACATTGTTAGTCCCCATTTCTGGAGGGATCACTTTGAATTGAGCCATCTTTTGAAGACTGCAAGAATTTGCCCTTTTTACCACAGACTGTTGTGTTAACTCATGAAATGCATTGTTATTCCACACCATCTCTTTACATTCCAGAAGAGCTTTCATTTCTCTGTCTCTCTCCTGAGCCGTAACAAAGCCTCTTTAGAATTGGTGTGCCCTTTTGATGATAGTTTCTCATATTGAGATGTACTGTGACCTGCTGAGTTTGATCACAAGAAGGAACTATTTCTTGTGCCATTTAACCTAGTGTTTGTATATCATGAAATCCATGGGGCAGTTTAGATCTACTGCAACAGAAAGAGATTGAACAGGTAATAGCTTGTATGAAGCATGTCCGAAATCCTGCAGTTTAGGAGCTGCAACTTAAAAGGCCAAAAACCTATCTCAAGAGGAGTGCTTCTTCTGCAAGATGATAATGTGACCTGGGCTTATGCAATTTTTTTGTATTATTAAAAACACTAAGGTATGTACCATTGTTGTGCAGTGTAAGGAAAATGCTGCTATTCTACTAAGAACTGGAACAACTCCATATAAATGTGTATCTGATAACTGCATGCTTAAACACCAATGATTACCCCTCCCAATAAATTAAGACTGATCATTTTCTGTTTCCCATTCCAACAAGTGTTCCATTGCTGACACTGAAAAAAATAAATGTAATAACTTGCACTGGATGTACATTGATTTTACCATTTTATTTATATGTTTATGGATTAAAAATGTACTAAATACAAAGTAGTTAATTGTCACACAGTTAATTTTACCTTATAATGTGATTTTTGTACAACAATTCAGAACCTTCTGCAGGATTGGGCAAAAGTTTTCCAGCAGAAGGAAAATTTAATATTTCTTTGTAATTCAGTCTAACTTTCTATTGCTGTAACCTTAATATTTGTTTCTAATCAAAGAACTGGAATACATCTATAAACACTGCAGGATTGAAAACATTTTATTATGTAACTCTTATAGCTTGATTTTTCTTTACAGGAGCTTTCAAATGTAGCAATAAGTCAGTTGTAGCTGATCTCAAAGACTGAATTGAAAAAGTTTGTGTGGGATTTAAAGTCAAGGTATAAATTCAAATACTTGAAAAATTTGGAACATGCTTCCTGGATCCATTATGTATTTCTGAATTTTGAATACTTATTCAGTTAGAGCCAAATGTCAGCCCTGAGATGTTTCATCTGTGGCGTCAACCATATTAAGACTGGAAGTTGGAGAGACGGTTTTATAGATCTGAATGATAGATGTCTTGTAATGGTTAGCTATCTCATCTCTTAACAGTTGGGAGCATTTCTGTTGGCTATATACCAACAATAAACATTATATACTTATTTGGGGGACTAGATGGTAAACTCTGCATGCATAGTGAGGATTGAGTAGGTTTTCCCAAGCACTGGCTCCCAGTTAATGAGACTCTTCTTGAAACTCAGGAGTTTTCAAAACTCTGCAAGACAGCCCAGGAAACCTGTTTGAGAAAGCAGGAGCCAGATGCTGTGATGTGGGTACACAACATTCAGTGATCTCTTAGGATTGTGACTGGAGCAAATTAAAAACCTGTTTCTTTATTGCAAAACACTCTGGCACTGTCATGTCAAAAAGTTTTAAGAAAACACATGCCAGAAGACCTCTTAGTGAAGTCAGCAGGAGTACATAACCATATTTTAATAATTAGAAGCAAGTGCTTGTTTAACTGTGGCCTAAATACTGGTTTGATTTTTAAAGTGACAATTGTTTAGGCCCTAGCTGTTCAAGACTCTTTGATGGGTTTTTCTGCACTGCCTAATGGCTCAATTTGCTTAGACTCCTGTTTAGTTTCACTTCAAACTCAAAACAGCAATTGAATTGTTGCTAAAAATGCTTTTGGCAACAACTCATCCTATTCATTTGTTTCCACTAAAGTATGTAGGAATCATTTTTTGTTGCTTAGGTGGAAATCTGGAATACTCTTCATTTTGGGACCTTTTGGTACTTGTCTAAATCAGTGTTATCTTTGTAGAATTTGGCCTATGTGTAGAAACTCCTCATGGGACTTGAGGTGTTTCTATTTATTGTCTACTAATAACTGAAGTATCATTTACTAATCATGTGGTTTTTAAACCAGATTTTCTCTGAGTAACGTCCTAATTTTTAAAGCCAGCTGTTCAGTTTGAAGCTCCCCACCAGTTAGACTATTTTAGTCTCCAATGGTAAAACAGGAATCACATGAAGTCACATTGCCCTCAAGCTGCCCACTGTAGTACAAAGTGAATTTAAATGTTAGGTCTTCACATTTAATATTTCATATAGATTTTTCTTTACCAGCACGTAAAATACATGTCGGCTAGTCATGATACATTAGATTCAGGAACTGAAATAAGTGTGCCTGTGCTGTATAACAAAAAGATTCACTAATGATAATGTAATACTTTGCAGCGCCTTACTCAAGAGTTGAACAGGATATGGGGGGAGGGCAGGGACAGTGTCAGCATTTTTTGTTGTTCATAAAGACTGCATAATCTATTAAATCTGTGATATTTCCTAGAGTTGTATTAAACATTGATCTTAATGTTTTTATTTATACTCGTGTGGTAGAGTTGCATATCATTACAGTAAAATAAAATCCTATTACTGTAATGAGTTCATCATAAAACATTAAAAAATTGTGTATAATGCTTTTGGTTTGACTCTTTATTGCTGTAATCATACCTTGGATATGGGAAACATCTGGAGAAAGGCAGGAGACACCGTTAAAAAAAATAATCCACACTTTCTTGTATTTGATTTACTGAATTAAATAGGAAAATGGAAGATTTGTATTCACTTACCATGAAACTTCCTTCTCGATGGTCCAGAGTAGGGCAGTCCTTGACTCCTTACTTCTGGAAAGCACCTCCCCCTTCCGTAGGCAGGGCCTGCAAACTTTGATCCCAGAGGGGAGGGGTTATCCTCTGATCCCCAGTCATACCGAAAGCCACCTCCAAGCTGCTGTAAATTCACTTTAAAAATAACTCCTTCCCCCTCAGACAACTGGGGAATACCATCACAGCCATAGGCTTAAACAAATACAAACCTGTATTTCAACCATTAGAGCAAACAAACAGCCACGTCACATAATCAGTTAGACCATATTCATGAACAGCTGAACCACTGCA
>NW_015169191.1:39585-39703 GCF_001447785.1 Gekko japonicus | reverse complement strand
TAACATACCCAAACAAGGATTCAGTCTTTCTCAACCCCCTGGTCCTGTTCATATAGAAAAC
Source organism: Gekko japonicus (assembly GCF_001447785.1). Lineage (NCBI taxonomy): Eukaryota > Metazoa > Chordata > Lepidosauria > Squamata > Gekkonidae > Gekko > Gekko japonicus. Next base: position 39,642 of record NW_015169191.1, on the reverse strand, counting down.
GTAAAGGCCTATGTATGTCTAGATGATGCCAGACCGTCACCATCTCATGGCCAGGGT
>NW_015169191.1:33883-33993 GCF_001447785.1 Gekko japonicus | reverse complement strand
CTAGATCTCGTTGTATTGCTTTCACAACGGGCTTTACTGCTAGTGATATTATATAATGCCACAGGAAGCGGCACACTTGGGAATGGCTTTGTCAGAGCCTACAGGAAAGA
>NW_015169191.1:27605-33405 GCF_001447785.1 Gekko japonicus | reverse complement strand
ATCAGGTGGGAAGAAGTAGGCTGTCTATTGTTGCTCCCTTTCCCGAAGGCCCAGCAATAAGGACTGTAAAATGTCCCTGCTAGAGACCTGACCCATGGACCAGAAGCAATTCGTCCTTTTAAAGAACCTCCCATCCACATCCAGAGGAAAGGAGTAAAGGGCGGGGAAAAGAAAACTGGAGGGGGGGGGTAGTCCTCTTTCTCTCTCCCCCTCCACACCTTGCCAGTTCTCAATGGATACAGTCCTACCGTGGTTCAGCCGACCAGGTAGATTGCACAGGAGACATGTCCCTCCTCGCCACGATCTGGAACAAGGAGGGGGCTCCATTCCAATGCCGAAAGGGACGGCGACAGAGATTCTGCACCACCCTCGGCCGCCTCTCTTGCCTCTGCTCTCCCCAGGCTCTTCACTGAGCGTCTGTCCCCAAAACCGCTGCACGCCGCCGCGGCTGGATGGGGGGGAGAGCAGTTTACCGCATTCCCAGCGGGGTTAGAGGCATTCCTCTCGGCGCCGTGACTGCCTGGGGGCCTCCCAGGACTGCCGGTACTGGATCTATTGTAATTCGAGGCCTGCAGCTCTCGAATATGTTTTAGGGCTGGAAGGTAAGTACCTTCTACCATTGCCCTTTAGGTCTCCGGTTCTTCTTCTGACCTTCCGGTGTCTTCTGGGATCTTCGTGCTCTTCAGAGCACAGCTAGCACGTCCTGCTCAGAAGGCAGGGCCGGTAAGACTGGGGATCAGAGGATAAGCCCCTCCCCTCTGGGATCAAAGTTTGCCGGCCCTGCCTACAGAAGGGGGAGGTGCTTTCCAGGAGTAAGGAGTCAAGGACTGCCCCACTCCTGGACCACCGGAGAATATTTCTCTTATACAAACACCTTTTCTAAATGGGAAGTATTAGTGAAATTTTTTTTACCAACACTAAATGCAACACAAATACAAGCCCAGTGAGGATATTTTCACACATGAAATTAAAAGCCACTCTTGCTTCAATTAGTTTTGTAATATGAATATCAAATCTGTGTTCAGCAGAACACTAATTTTATTAGGTGCCTTTTCTCCCCCTTTGACTGTTAACACCTGATCATACAGAAAAGGCAGAGAATGTGAACCCAAAAAGTGGTTCAGAAAGGCTGTATTTAGTAAACCAAAATCATCATTATGGATAAGAATAGAGTCCCCAATATTTATAATCAAAATTAAACTCTCTAATACCATAAAAGAACTACATGAATTTTGATATGGTCAATTATTGCCCACCAAGACACTGACCTTTCGGTAGCAAAGTTATTTTAACCAATAAGGAAATATTGTTTACTTTATCAAGCAAAAGCATCAGGAACTTTTCTGATTCCCAGTGTCTTGGAACAAGCAAGCCTAGCTTGTGGTAATCATGTATAATAGAATGACCTGAACCCTTTTTAAGAGGCATAATTCCAGAAAGACTTGTATAATATTGCATCCTACACTTAGCAAATCAATTATCTTAGTCCACTAGCAGTCCCTAGACACAAAAAAACTCATAACCAGTTCAGATTAATTGCTTAAATCATTAGATTCTCAAAGATATTTAACCTGAATGAGGCAGGCAACCCCCACCCCCCAAGGACAAGCGGCAGTTGTAAACCCAACAGAACAGACATGCATAGGATTGTACTGCATATTTTCTAGAAAAACCTTGAGGTTCTGGAATTAATAGTTCTCCCATACTATGCACTAATTCTTGACTTCAGGTGGTCTTGGCTGTTTCTCTGATGAGGACAAAAAGGCTGCTTTGGCATCATGTAATGGACAGGAATTGTTGGCTCCAATGCTTACATTCCGGATACTGAACTGTGATTCATTTTTTCAGTTACAACATTTGGATAGTGCTAGTTATAACTTAAACTAATTCTCAGAATTCGGATTCCAAGAAGACCTTTACGCAAGACAATGTTCGTAGCTGGATCTTTTATTTGTGATGGTTATCACAGTAAAAGTGAGCACAACAACAACTAGCCTAGGAACAGGCACCTCCCCCACAAGCCCATTGTTTGCTCAGCATATGTTTTCTGCCCAAGCAACTGAGGTGAGCTCATGCCATGCTGGCAATACCGCTGAGTCTTTTGCCCACATGGGAGAAAGTGCCAGGCATGGCTCCGTGCCTTGGAGGATACCTGAACCTCTACCCCTGTCTAGGATCCAGTTCCTTCAGGGACAGTGCAACCCCTCTAAGATACAGTCTTCTGAGTTCTCAGTTATCACTTACTAATAGTCACACTACACACTAAGACAGGTGCTATCTCCAGGATCTATGCAACTGCGAGCAAGATCAGAAAAGAGTCCCTGATGTGCTAGTAGCACCAGTGGTTCTTAGGTTGCCCCCAGGGGAAAATAATGCACATGTTCAGAAAGATCTCTCAAAAGCTATTAGTAATGTTAAGTAGGAGCTCTATGTAAAAAGGCAGTATAGTGGCTCTGGGCATGAGTTTCTACTTAAATGTCTCAGCTAATATTCATGAAAAATAAGTCCACTAATACCTTGTCCATGAATTACCATGTCCATGGAATAGTAGAGTGCTCAAGGCACATAATGCAGCAGAGTCTATCTGGTTTGTGTGTGCTGACAAGAAAATGTTACAGACAGAACCTTTGCAAAACTAATATGAGTCCTTTATTGTAAAGAACTCCATTCTAAGCAAGATTGAAATAGGATTCTAATCTAGTCTAACTAGCTAGGATGGATAGAGATACAGGAAACATGTCCTGGTCTCATGGTGGATGGAGAAGGCTAGCATAGCATCAGGCCAGAAGGAAAATTCCCTGAGAGTAGCAATCTACACATCAAAGGGATAGTATCAGAGCAGTAAAACAGAAGGATGATCATGGTCCTGGCCTATCTATTTCTCGGACTCTCATAGTCCCCTGTCTGAAGTCTGAGGCTAAGAGACAGCACAAAGTCCTTCACTTCCAACAGTCCCATCCTTTTAAAAAGGCCATTTAAGCTAACGGACATCTTTGGGAAGCATTCATTAAATTATGCATAGTACCTTACTTAGGCCAACCCTGAACCTATGTCCACTCAATTTCACTCAGGCTCTGTGAGTTTAATACAATGCTCTCCGTTTGTAATTGTATAAATTCCTGTGGTGTTCCCACTTGGCCATTTGGGTGTCTTTGTTTTATTTATTAAGCTGAAAACCTCAGCCTCTAGCCATTTTTCATAGAAATGTGCCACAGACCCCTGATTTAATTGCTTTTAAAAAAAAGTTTCTATTTTTTATTAGATTGAACGATTGCACTTGTGTTGCTATGCTACAGATTTATATAAATGGCACTCACCAGCTCTTTGCTCCTGGGAAGAAAAAAAAGGGGAGCGTGGGAAGAATCTGAAGAGAACTAAAATTTCCTGTTCAACTATGAAAGTCAATACAGATTATTGTTCTCTTTGTGGACAAATATGACCATTCTGGAGGCTGCGCTATCAATGCATGAACACAGCATATCAAACCACAAAACACGACATACTATCATTGTATCAGTTTTACACTAGGTACCTGGCAATTAAAGTATCTTGGCATTCATCCACGCCTGCACAGCTTGTGACCCACCAAGCCAAACAGTTTACGAACTTCCAGCCTGGTACTGTAAAAACAGGGAGAACTGCCTGCCCCTGGCAAACTGCAGTACTCTGACTGCCCTCAATTTGGCGGGTTACATTTTTGCAAGGGTGTATTAATTTATGCAAAACATACACAAACCCACTTCACTTTAGTAACTAGGTTACCCTTACTATTAAAAAGCAGGCTGTTGAACTAGAACCACTGAAGAATTTTAAAAGTGACAAACCAAAGTAATTTTTAAAAAACTGACCCTTAACCTGAGCCCAAATTTTAACAGTTCAGCTCCCAGCTAAAAAACCATAATGAATCACTTTCATAATGAACTTCCCTTGGACTGCAGGCTTTCAACCAATTTCAAACAGATCACAGTTCCTTCTGTTTGACTTACTGAATTGTTAGGATGTGGCTCAAGGTAGAAGTATCATTGAAGCTACCTACCTACCTTTCTCTACCAAACCAACTTTCCTTATTCAAAATGAGCAATTAGAACAGTATAACTTGTTAATTAGTAACTTTTCTCCAGCATATAAAATTTCACTTTAGGACACTGTCAGCTGGAGAACAAGCTTTATGGGTGTGTGAATGTCACACACTTATTTCCCCCCCCCCCTCCAAAGACAAAGGCCTGAGTAGAACCTTGCTGCCACCAAGGTCCTCCAGTAACATGCAAAGCTTCTGCTCTGGTGATTATTGTGGAGCGCCCTTTACATTCGAACACTTATTGAGAAAGAACAACACGAGGGGTGTGCCCTGAGACAGCAACCACACCAAACAGGTCTGCGGTTAGCAAACTCAGAAGGAAATATGTTTGGTTGGAACCATTTTGCATTCTGTATAAATTGGACTTCAGATTAACAGGAACCTGCTGACTGGCCTATATGCATGAGAACATACTCTAGTTTTCTTTGGTATACTTTTTATTCTCTCCTTGCCCTATCATTTTTGCAATGTTGCTAAATACCAACCTTTCTTTGAAAAACCCTAGCAAGGAATGCATTCCCCCTAAATTAAAAAAAATCAAGGATATCTATCTCAAGACTTTTTGTAAAACCCTTTTAAATATATATATGTAGTTCTGAACAATAGCCCCAGAGAACAGAACAAAAAAACATCCATACAATAGGGCCATATGCAGTTGGGACAGGGCTCTACGAGCCTGAGTGAAATCCCTGAACTTATTTGTGTAAAAATCCCAGAATGACAATGAAACCCCAAACCCATACCACAGGGCGGGGTGGGGGTGAGGACAGATCTTAGGATGCACCATTTCAAGATCTCAACCACCATCAGAAGGGTTGCTTAGCAACCACACACATTTGTTGAAGGTAATCATAGTCACCATCAGAAGGAGAACCAGGCAGTAGTGGCAGAGGGCAGCAGAGAGCAAGGGGGAAGACGTAGCAGCAAAAGGAGAACATGGCAGGAGGATGAGTATCGAAGGGGGAGAGAAACAGCAACTATAGATGGGGCAGCAGAGAGGGAAGGAAGGAAGGCAGGCAGCAGCAAAAACAAGAAGAGGAAGCATGGGTGTGTGGGATTTTCTCTCCCCCAAGAGTTCCCACTTGTTTGTTCCTGTTTTTATCAGTGCACTCTCCATAAGTGCTCAGAAATACTGTAGGGCATAGGCCAACAAGTGGGACTTATTAAGGGAAATGATGAAAAATGTCCTCAAGTAAATTGCATATTACTTTCGCTGGTATCAGCCTGTGCAGATAGGAAAATGCTAGCCGCCAAAAAGGAATGTTAAATAGGCCTTCCTTATAGTCATGTATTTTAAACCCTTTAAGTTCAAGGAACTTTGCACACAGAATCTGTCACAGAACCTGTCTTTGCAGAGATTCTTGAAAGCACCGAAGGGAGCGCAAGGCTGTATTTCATCACTCTACTGTGTTAACTAAGAGCGCCCCTTGTACGCACTCACCAGTCCTCTGGGCATTTCTCCTAAATATAAGTCAATAGTGCCTTTAGAGAACATTTTATTTGCCATTGTACACCCTATTGAGGAATCTCTAGATTTCCTGAAATACATTTTATACTCTGCTGCCTTCTAAAGTGGCACTTAAACCCAAGACCGGGAGAGGGGGTCATGAAAATGGCCAAAATGTGGTTTTGGTCCTTTCCCTCCCAGTAATGTATGCTTGTTTAGAAAAAAATGCTTTATTTATCACACATAGAAGCTACATAAGTTTAGTGAAAACAACA